>NC_069500.1:18978245-19279912 GCF_027579735.1 Bombina bombina
GAACGAATAGTTTCCATCTTGAAGGGCGGTACTCTGAGGAATCTGTTTAGACTCTTGAGATCTAAAATCGGTCTGAAGGTTCCCTTTTTGATCACCACAAACAGATTGGAATAGAACCCCAGACCTCATTCCTGCATTGTAACAGGAACTATCACTTCCAGGTCGGAGAGGTCCCCGACAGTGTAAGAACGTCTCTCTCTGTGTCTGGACTACAGATAATCTTGAAAGCAGAAAACTGCCCCTGGGAGGAAAGGTCTTAATTCTAGTTTGTATCCCTGGGACACAATGTCTACCGCCCAGGGATCCCGAACATCTCGAACCCAAGCCTGAACAAAGAATGAAAGTCTGCCGCCCACAAGATCCGGTTCCGGATCGGGGGCAGACCCCTCATGCTGCTTTTGATGCAATAGCAGGCTTTTTGGATTGTCTTCCCATGTTCCAAGACTGATTGGGACTCCGGGAAGGCTTGGACTGCTCCTGCTTGGAGGAGGAAGAGAAAGGATTTCCCTTGAAATTTCGAAAGGAACGAAAATTACTCTGACATCCCTACTGATTATTTATCTTATCCTGAAGGAGGAAAAGTCCCTTTCCTCCCATGATGTCAGCAATTAGTTCTGTCAACAAGTCTTTCTTTGTAAAGGAATCGCCAAAAGTTTAGACTTAGATGACACATCCGCAGACTAAGATCTTAACCATGAAGCCTCTGCGGGCCAGTATGGCAAAAAACGAAATCTTAGCTCAGCTCAGCTTAATAACCTGAAGGGAAGCATCCATGGTAAAGGAGTTGGCCAACTTAAAGGCCTTTATCCTATCCTGGATTTCTTCAAGGGAAGTGTCTGTTTTAATAGATTCAGAAAGTGCACCAAACAGTATGCTGTCCCACTAGTGATAGCAGCAATATAAACCGTGGGTTGTCCATGTAAACCCTGATGTACATATCTCTAACTTCTTATCCATAGGATCCTTAAAAGAGCAACTATCCTCTATAGGGATAGAAGTTCTCCTGGCTAGCGTGGAAATTGCCCCTTCCATTTTGGATACTGTCTGTCAAGATTTCTTGATAGAATCTGCTATAGGAAACCCTCTAAATACAGGGGATGGAGAAAAAGGGATACCCAGTCTCTCCCATTCCTTAGCAATAATCTCAGTAGCTCGATCTGGTACAGGAAAAACTTCCACCATGGAAGGTACATCAAAGTACTTATGTAGCTTACTGGACTTTTTAGGATTGACAACCACCATGGTGTCCCTGTCATCCAGTGTAGCTAAAACCTCCTTGAGTAACAGACGGAGGTGTTCTAGCTGAAACCTGAAAAATACAACTTCAGAATCAGTAGGAGGAATTACACTGTCTGAGATTTCACCTTCAGATGCTACCGAAGTATCCTCCTCCTCAGGCTTCTGGGAGGGGGCATTCAAAATAGCAACATTAGCGTCAGTAACCTCACTTACTGAATGTTTACTTTTCCTCTTGCTCTTTCCCTGCAGCATGGGAAAAGCAGACAACGCATCAGAGACTGCAGAGGACATGAGGAAAGCGATGTCTTGCAACGTGACTCCAGGTGAAGTTACAGAGGAAGCGCAGGGCACTGTATGAGTGGGCGATAAAACTTTTGGACACTTGAGGAGAAAGCTGCGGTATATATTGAACATTGTCGGTAGGCACCTAAAAAGTATATGCCTGCAATGTTGGCTCAGAAAAAAAAACAGAATTTATGTTTACCTGATAAATTACTTTCTCCAACGGTGTGTCCGGTCCACGGCGTCATCCTTACTTGTGGGATATTCTCTTCCCCAACAGGAAATGGCAAAGAGCCCAGCAAAGCTGGTCACATGATCCCTCCTAGGCTCCGCCTACCCCAGTCATTCGACCGACGTTAAGGAGGAATATTTGCATAGGAGAAACCATATGGTACCGTGGTGACTGTAGTTAAAGAAAATAAATTATCAGACCTGATTAAAAAAACCAGGGCGGGCCGTGGACCGGACACACCGTTGGAGAAAGTAATTTATCAGGTAAACATAAATTCTGTTTTCTCCAACATAGGTGTGTCCGGTCCACGGCGTCATCCTTACTTGTGGGAACCAATACCAAAGCTTTAGGACACGGATGAAGGGAGGGAGCAAATCAGGTCACCTAAATGGAAGGCACCACGGCTTGCAAAACCTTTCTCCCAAAAATAGCCTCAGAAGAAGCAAAAGTATCAAACTTGTAAAATTTGGTAAAAGTGTGCAGTGAAGACCAAGTCGCTGCCCTACATATCTGATCAACAGAAGCCTCGTTCTTGAAGGCCCATGTGGAAGCCACAGCCCTAGTGGAATGAGCCGTGATTCTTTCGGGAGGCTGCCGTCCGGCAGTCTCGTAAGCCAATCTGATGATGCTTTTAATCCAAAAAGAGAGAGAGGTAGAAGTTGCTTTTTGACCTCTCCTTTTACCGGAATAAACAACAAACAAGGAAGATGTTTGTCTAAAATCCTTTGTAGCATCTAAATAGAATTTTAGAGCGCGAACAACATCCAAATTGTGCAACAAACGTTCCTTCTTTGAAACTGGTTTCGGACACAGAGAAGGTACGATAATCTCCTGGTTAATGTTTTTGTTAGAAACAACTTTTGGAAGAAAACCAGGTTTAGTACGTAAAACCACCTTATCTGCATGGAACACCAGATAAGGAGGAGAACACTGCAGAGCAGATAATTCTGAAACTCTTCTAGCAGAAGAAATTGCAACTAAAAACAAAACTTTCCAAGATAATAACTTAATATCAACGGAATGTAAGGGTTCAAACGGAACCCCCTGAAGAACTGAAAGAACTAAGTTGAGACTCCAAGGAGGAGTCAAAGGTTTGTAAACAGGCTTAATTCTAACCAGAGCCTGAACAAAGGCTTGAACATCTGGCACAGCTGCCAGCTTTTTGTGAAGTAACACAGACAAGGCAGAAATCTGTCCCTTCAGGGAACTAGCAGATAATCCTTTTTCCAATCCTTCTTGAAGGAAGGATAGAATCTTAGGAATCTTAACCTTGTCCCAAGGGAATCCTTTAGATTCACACCAACAGATATATTTTTTCCAAATTTTGTGGTAAATCTTTCTAGTTACAGGCTTTCTGGCCTGAACAAGAGTATCGATAACAGAATCTGAGAACCCTCGCTTCGATAAGATCAAGCGTTCAATCTCCAAGCAGTCAGCTGGAGTGAAACCAGATTCGGATGTTCGAACGGACCCTGAACAAGAAGGTCTCGTCTCAAAGGTAGCTTCCAAGGTGGAGCCGATGACATATTCACCAGATCTGCATACCAAGTCCTGCGTGGCCACGCAGGAGCTATCAAGATCACCGACGCCCTCTCCTGATTGATCCTGGCTACCAGCCTGGGGATGAGAGGAAACGGCGGGAACACATAAGCTAGTTTGAAGGTCCAAGGTGCTACTAGTGCATCCACTAGAGCCGCCTTGGGATCCCTGGATCTGGACCCGTAGCAAGGAACTTTGAAGTTCTGACGAGAGGCCATCAGATCCATGTCTGGAATGCCCCACAGCTGAGTGACTTGGGCAAAGATTTCCGGATGGAGTTCCCACTCCCCCGGATGCAATGTCTGACGACTCAGAAAATCCGCTTCCCAATTTTCCACTCCTGGGATGTGGATAGCAGACAGGTGGCAGGAGTGAGACTCCGCCCATAGAATGATTTTGGTCACTTCTTCCATCGCTAGGGAACTCCTTGTTCCCCCCTGATGGTTGATGTACGCAACAGTTGTCATGTTGTCTGATTGAAACCGTATGAACTTGGCCCTCGCTAGCTGAGGCCAAGCCTTGAGAGCATTGAATATCGCTCTCAGTTCCAGAATATTTATCGGTAGAAGAGATTCTTCCCGAGACCAAAGACCCTGAGCTTTCAGGGATCCCCAGACCGCGCCCCAGCCCATCAGACTGGCGTCGGTCGTGACGATGACCCACTCCGGTCTGCGGAATGTCATCCCTTGTGACAGGTTGTCCAGGGACAGCCACCAACGGAGTGAGTCTCTGGTCCTCTGATTTACTTGTATCTTCGGAGACAAGTCTGTATAGTCCCCATTCCACTGACTGAGCATGCACAGTTGTAATGGTCTTAGATGAATGCGCGCAAAAGGAACTATGTCCATTGCCGCTACCATCAAACCGATCACTTCCATGCACTGCGCTATGGAAGGAAGAGGAACGGAATGAAGTATCCGACAAGAGTCTAGAAGTTTTGTTTTTCTGGCCTCTGTCAGAAAAATCCTCATTTCTAAGGAGTCTATTATTGTTCCCAAGAAGGGAACCCTTGTTGACGGAGATAGAGAACTCTTTTCCACGTTCACTTTCCATCCGTGAGATCTGAGAAAGGCCAGGACAATGTCCGTGTGAGCCTTTGCTTGAGGAAGGGACGACGCTTGAATCAGAATGTCGTCCAAGTAAGGTACTACAGCAATGCCCCTTGGTCTTAGCACAGCTAGAAGGGACCCTAGTACCTTTGTGAAAATCCTTGGAGCAGTGGCTAATCCGAAAGGAAGCGCCACGAACTGGTAATGCTTGTCCAGGAATGCGAACCTTAGGAACCGATGATGTTCCTTGTGGATAGGAATATGTAGATACGCATCCTTTAAATCCACTGTGGTCATGAATTGACCTTCCTGGATGGAAGGAAGAATAGTTCGAATGGTTTCCATCTTGAACGATGGAACCTTGAGAAACTTGTTTAAGATCTTGAGATCTAAGATTGGTCTGAACGTTCCCTCTTTTTTGGGAACTATGAACAGATTGGAGTAGAACCCCATCCCTTGTTCTCTTAATGGAACAGGATGAATCACTCCCATTTTTAACAGGTCTTCTACACAATGTAAGAATGCCTGTCTTTTTATGTGGTCTGAAGACAACTGAGACCTGTGGAACCTCCCCCTTGGGGGAAGCCCCTTGAATTCCAGAAGATAACCTTGGGAGACTATTTCTAGCGCCCAAGGATCCAGAACATCTCTTGCCCAAGCCTGAGCGAAGAGAGAGAGTCTGCCCCCCACCAGATCCGGTCCCGGATCGGGGGCCAACATTTCATGCTGTCTTGGTAGCAGTGGCAGGTTTCTTGGCCTGCTTTCCCTTGTTCCAGCCTTGCATTGGTCTCCAAGCTGGCTTGGCTTGAGAAGTATTACCCTCTTGCTTAGAGGACGTAGCACTTTGGGCTGGTCCATTTCTACGAAAGGGACGAAAATTAGGTTTATTTTTTGCCTTAAAAGGCCGATCCTGAGGAAGGGCGTGGCCCTTACCCCCAGTGATATCAGAGATAATCTCTTTCAAGTCAGGGCCAAACAGCGTTTTCCCCTTGAAAGGAATGTTAAGTAGCTTGTTCTAGGAAGACGCATCAGCTGACCAAGATTTCAACCAAAGCGCTCTGCGCGCCACAATAGCAAACCCAGAATTCTTAGCCGCTAACCTAGCCAATTGCAAAGTGGCGTCTAGGGTGAAAGAATTAGCCAATTTGAGAGCATTGATTCTGTCCATAATCTCCTCATAAGGAGGAGAATCACTATCGACCGCCTTTATCAGCTCATCGAACCAGAAACATGCGGCTGTAGCTACAGGGACAATGCATGAAATTGGTTGTAGAAGGTAACCCTGCTGAACAAACATCTTTTTAAGTAAACCTTCTAATTTTTTATCCATAGGATCTTTGAAAGCACAACTATCCTCTATGGGTATAGTGGTGCGTTTGTTTAAAGTGGAAACCGCTCCCTCGACCTTGGGGACTGTCTGCCATAAGTCCTTTCTGGGGTCGACCATAGGAAACAATTTTTTAAATATGGGGGGAGGGACGAAAGGAATACCGGGCCTTTCCCATTCTTTATTAACAATGTCCGCCACCCGCTTGGGTATAGGAAAAGCTTCTGGGAGCCCCGGGACCTCTAGGAACTTGTCCATTTTACATAGTTTCTCTGGGATGACCAACTTGTCACAATCATCCAGAGTGGATAATACCTCCTTAAGCAGAATGCGGAGATGTTCCAACTTAAATTTAAACGTAATCACATCAGGTTCAGCTTGTTGAGAAATGTTCCCAGAATCAGTAATTTCTCCCTCAGACAAAACCTCCCTGGCCCCATCAGACTGGGTTAGGGGCCCTTCAGAACCATTATTATCAGCGTCGTCATGCTCTTCAGTATCTAAAACAGAGCAGTCGCGCTTACGCTGATAAGTGTTCATTTTGGCTAAAATGTTTTTGACAGAATTATCCATTACAGCCGTTAATTGTTGCATAGTAAGGAGTATTGGCGCGCTAGATGTACTAGGGGCCTCCTGAGTGGGCAAGACTCGTGTAGACGAAGGAGGGAATGATGCAGTACCATGCTTACTCCCCTCACTTGAGGAATCATCTTGGGCATCATTGTCATTGTCACATAAATCACATTTATTTAAATGAATGGGAATTCTGGCTTCCCCACATTCAGAACACAGTCTATCTGGTAGTTCAGACATGTTAAACAGGCATAAACTTGATAACAAAGTACAAAAAACGTTTTAAAATAAAACCGTTACTGTCACTTTAAATTTTAAACTGAACACACTTTATTACTGCAATTGCGAAAAAACATGAAGGAATTGTTCAAAATTCACCAAATTTTCACCACAGTGTCTTAAAGCCTTAAAAGTATTGCACACCAAATTTGGAAGCTTTAACCCTTAAAATAACGGAACCGGAGCCATTTTTAACTTTAACCCCTTTACAGTCCCTGGTATCTGCTTTGCTGAGACCCAACCAAGCCCAAAGGGCAATACGATACCAAATGACGCCTTCAGAAAGTCTTTTCTAAGTATCAGAGCTCCTCTCACATGCGACTGCATGTCATGCCTCTCAAAAACAAGTGCGCAACACCGGCGCGAAAATGAGGCTCTGCCTATGATTTGGGAAAGCCCCTAAAGAATAAGGTGTCTAAAACAGTGCCTGCCGATATTATTATATCAAAATACCCAGAATAAATGATTCCTCAAGGCTAAATATGTGTTAATAATGAATCGATTTAGCCCAGAAAAAGTCTACAGTCTTAATAAGCCCTTGTGAAGCCCTTATTTACGATCTTAATAAACATGGCTTACCGGATCCCATAGGGAAAATGACAGCTTCCAGCATTACATCGTCTTGTTAGAATGTGTCATACCTCAAGCAGCAAGAGACTGCTCACTGTTCCCCCAACTGAAGTTAATTGCTCTCAACAGTCCTGTGTGGAACAGCCATGGATTTTAGTGACGGTTGCTAAAATCATTTTCCTCATGCAAACAGAAATCTTCATCTCTTTTCTGTTTCTGAGTAAATAGTACATACCAGCACTATTTCAAAATAACAAACTCTTGATTGAATAATAAAAACTACAGTTAAACACTAAAAAACTCTAAGCCATCTCCGTGGAGATGTTGCCTGTACAACGGCAAAGAGAATGACTGGGGTAGGCGGAGCCTAGGAGGGATCATGTGACCAGCTTTGCTGGGCTCTTTGCCATTTCCTGTTGGGGAAGAGAATATCCCACAAGTAAGGATGACGCCGTGGACCGGACACACCTATGTTGGAGAAATGTATCCCTGTAATTTAAAGTTCTCTCAAAACAAAAGGAACAGAAGGGATAAGTGGTTCCACATTATCACCAAAACAAGCATTTTGCAAGGTATCTTGGTCCATTCTGACTCACAATGGAACAAATTACCACAATAAAAATTTTAACACAAAAAACGTTACTGTCACTTTAAATTTTAAACATAACCTTTTTTATTCTGCAGCAAGTAACTAAATAGTGTGTATGCAAGGACTATTACAACCTGTACACCTCAGCTTAGGTTTGCTGAGGTGCCTCCCTGCCCTGCTGACACCGGATGGAATCTCTCTAGTAAAAGATCCGGAACTTGCAAATAGCAACAACAGCGTCTGCAGTATAGTGAGCAGTTGTCTGGTCCCAAGAGTGCAGATTTAAACTTATTATGCGCTTCCCAGGGAGATTGTTATCCGGTCACAGTGAATGCAGGGGAAAATGGCGCGCACCAGTAAACCCCATGCCTCAGTTAGCCCCGCCCAACGTGGGCGTCTGAAAAATGAATCTCCCGGTTGGCATATTATAAAGTCAAGCCGCCGAGAGAAGTGAAACCGCATAACATGAGCCTTTTTTTCTAACAATCCTCAGCTCCAGTGCCTGCCATACAATACTGACATTATATGTTCCCCTTAACATATAGGAGAAAAACTGTGTGTCCCTTATTGAATAAAGTGCCCATTTTTTCCTATTGTACCCAGAAAAATAAAGTCAGCACTTACCTCAAATCTGCCAGGCAGCATGGAAGCTCACTAGGTTTGAGAGGTCCTCTCCCTCACATGGACCTGTGGAAGAAAGGAGATAAAGACTGAGTAATCTTACTCAGGCTTTCAGTATTAGGGCAGCATTAACTATATGGGAGGCGCAGTGAGAATTATGTCCCACAAGTTCCCATTGCTTGAAAGCCACCACTGCTCTACTGAAGAGACTGATATGGGCTACGGTTACACCCTAGAACAAAGCAGCACAATATTGCACTACTTAAAAATAATAAAATCTTGCTTGAAGAATCTTTTCTAACACCTAACTTTACCACTTCCTTGCTCTAACATAGGCAAAGAGAATGACTGCTCTTTGCCGCCTCCTGCTGGTCAGGAGTGATATTCCCAATAGTAATTAGATGATCCGTGGACTCATCGTGTCATTAGAAAGAAATCTGTGTGACCGTCCATTTCCTTGCACTAAATTATATACGATGATATATACACTGAAACCTGAAAGTATCACAAAACAGCTGGTCAGTACAATTTATACACACACGTTTGGTTATTGGCTTGTTTAAGATATGTTATTTTATTACTACTTCCCCGACCATGGGCACAATGTGAAGAAACGTGGACCCTATATATATATATATGTGTATGTGTGTGTGTGTAGGTGTGTGTGTATGTAGGTGTATTTGTATATGTAGGTGTGTGTATGTGTAGGTGTATATATGTGTAGGTGTATATATGTGTGGGTGTGTGTGTATGTGTATGTGTGTGTGTCGTTGTTTGTGTATGTGTGTGTGTATGTGAGTGTGTATGTAGGTGTATGTGTGTGTGTATGTAGGTGTGTGTGTATGTAGGTGTGTGTGTCTATATGTAGGTGTATATGTAGGTGTGTGTATGTGTAGGCGTATATATGTGTGGTTTTGTGTATGTGTAGGTGTGTGTAGTTGTTTGTGTATGTGTGTGTGTGAGTGTGTATGTAGGTGGGTGTGTGTAGGTGTATGTGTGTGTATGTGAGTGTGTATGTGTATGTAGGTGTATGTGTGTGTAAGTGTGTGTGTGTAGGTGTATGTGTGTAGGTGTGTGTGTGTGTGTGTGTGTAGGTGTATGTGTGTGTAGGTGTGTGTGTAGGTGTATGTATTTGTGTTTATGTGTGTGTAGGTGTATGTGTGTATATATGTGTGTGTGTAGGTGTATGTGTGTGTATATGTGTGTGTGTAGGTGTATGTGTAGGTGTGTGTGTGTGTGTGTGTATGTGTGTCTTTATGTAGGTGTATGTGTGTAGGTGTATGTGTGTGTGGGTGTAGGTGTATGTGTGTATAGGTGTGTGTGTATGTGTGTGTGTGTATGTGAGTGTGCATGTGTGTGTGTGTGTATGTGTGTCTTTATGTAGGTGTATGTGTGTAGGTGTATGTGTGTTTATGTGTGTGTGTAGGTGGGTGTAGGTGTATGTGTGTATAGGTGTGTGTGTATGTGTGTGTGTATGTGTGTGTGTATGTGAGTGTGTATGTAGGTGTATGTGTGCGTAGGTGTATGTGTGTATATGAATGTGTATATATGTGTGTCTGTGCGTGTGTATAAAGAACATGACAACTTCAGATGAGCAGTTTGGCCTTTATTGGGCCTCGTCAGTGGGGTGCAGCCATATTCCTCTAAGCACATTGATTAGGGAGTTGCAATGGTCCTTGTCCAGAGGAGAATTGCCTGGTATTTTGGGGCTGGACTGACCTTGTTAGGTGGGATCAGTCTGATATAGGAAAGTTTTTCTTTGAGAAAAGCACTATTGGGCTGAAAGAGACAGCTCCCAGGTGGTAAATCTCCCTAAAACAAGCTACTGAGCTGTTCGATCCTTGCAATATGACCCTGGGGAAGTCTCCCTAAGGGTGATGGAGGAAACCAGACGTGGACTCTTTGACCAAAGTGCTTAGAGGAATATGGCCGCACTTCACTAGCGAGGCCCAAAGAAGGCTGAAACGATTGTCTTGGGTTGCCATGTTACTTGTTCAAGGAATTGCCTGGTATTTTGGGGCTTGGCTGACCTTGTTAGGTGGGATCAGTCTGATATCCTTCTGGAAAGGTCTTCTTTTTGAAAAGCACTATTGGCCTAAAAGAAACTGCTGCCAAGTGGTTAATCGCCATAGAACAATCTACTGAGCTGTTGTTCATTCCTGAGAGGGCGCATCTCTTTCTGTATGTATGTATGCATGTATCTATCTATCTATCTATCTATCTATCTATCACACATACAGTATATAGTTTGTGTGAGGTGCACGTAAAGACAGTGTAAGGTACATATCTAGAACCTATGTACATACTCAGTAATTGGGGTACAGATTCTGGGTGTGAGATACGTATCAAGGGTTTATGTGAATAAAGAGTTACGGTACATATAGGTCTAGATGTCTCATTTTGTAAACAAGATACTACAGAGAGACAATACAGATCACGCTAACAGGATGCGGACATATGACATTAACCACATGAATGCTGTAGTTTCAACATAGATCTTTTTAGTAGAATTGTAATTAATTGCCAAAATTAAACTGCATTAGAAAATGCTTCTGATACATGAAGCTGTATTTTCATACAGTGTGTATTTAATGACCCAGAGCCCACAACATACACAAGCATGCTATCATTCTTATGGGTGCCACAGCACCATTAGACACCGCTCCCAAGCCCAGAAAGGGACCTTCATGTAACTTAACCCCTACCAATGTGAACACTTCCACCATATTGACATCTCAACTCTTAAACCACCATCATTTACCTCTGTTTCAGCTAGATTCCGAGTTATGCGCGCTATAGGGAAATTAACAAACGCAACAAAACCCCCTATAGCGCAACCATTACAAGTTTTCAAACAGCCGGCTTGTGCGTGCGATATGGTGCTTTTAAGCTCAATACCGCACAAAAAACAAGCACTGTTTTGACGTGCTTGTGCACGCTTTCCCCATAGAAAAAAGTCTAACAACTGCGATCGCGGAATGAAAAGCTCCGTAATGCAGCCCCATTGATATCTACACCCTAACATAAACCCGGAGTCTAAACACCCCTAATCTGCTGCCCCCGACATCACTGACACCTAAACAAAGTTATTAACCCCTAATCTGTTGCCCACGATATCGCTGCCACCTATAATAAATCTATTAACCCTATTCCGCCGCTCCCCGACATCGCCACCACTAAATAAAGTTATTAACCCCTAAACCTCTGGCCTCCCACATCACTACCACTAAATAAACCTATTAGCCCCTAAACTGCCAGCCCCCTACATCACAACAACCTAACTTAAACTATATTAACCCCTAAACCTAACCCTAACGTAACCCTAACCCTAAACACCCCCTAACTTTAACATAATTAAAATATATATAAATTAAACTTACAATTATTAACTAAATAATTCCTATTTAAAAATAGTGTGTTCAAATCAGCCAATAGAATTTCAGTAGCTCTCATCCTATTGGCTGATTTGAGCTTCCAAAATCAAATCAGCCAATAGGAATGCAAGGGACGCCATCTTAAATCGCATACCTTGCTTTGAAGATTCAGTGTACGGTGGCGACCGTATGAAGAGGATGCTCTGCGCCGGATGTCTTCAGGATGGACCCGCTATTCATCGCCGGGGTGAAGATAGAAGATACCGCTGTCAGGGTGCTAGGAATCAGACTGAGACGAGAAGTGCAAAAATAATCACACCTTTATTAATAGCAACAAATAATAAAAAGTTCACAAGTCAAATAACAAGCCAGGAGTCAAAGCCAGAGCTGGTAGTAAGACGAGCCGAGTCAGGAGCCAAAGCGAGTAGTCAGACGAGCCGGATTCAGGAACAAGGAGAACAGCAGAGTCACAACAAGCCAGGGATCAGGAACCAGAAGGGACGTCAGACAGTCAGGTAATACACAGGATCTGGAACACAGGCACTCACAAACAGGTCTGAGACATACTGAACAGAGGCCCTTTAAATAATAAGTGATGACATCACAATTCTGAAACTGCAACCTGTCTCACACGGATGATGTACACCAGCCTGGTCATAAGAGGGCGTGCAGGAAATGAGCAGCATCACACACTCAGATGAAGACTGGATGAAGACTTCTTGCCGCCTGGATGAGGACTTCGCTGCCTGGATGAAGATCATTCAAGCGGTGAGTGGATCTTCGGGGGTTAGTGATAGGTTTTTTAAGGGTTTTTTTTGGGTGTTTTTTTTTTTTAGTTTAGGGTTTGGTCTTTCGTGAAAGAGCTAAATGTCCTTTTCAGTGCAAAGCAAAAGAGCTGAATGCCCTTTTAAGGGCAATGCCATACAAATACCCTTTTCAGAGCAATGGGTAGCTTAGGTTTTTGTTAGAGTTAGGTTTTTTTTTATTTTGGGGGGTTGGTTGGGTGTTGGGTTTTACTGTTGGGGGGTCTTTGTATTGTTTTTTACAGGTAAAAGAGCTCTTTAAGTTAGGGAAATGCCCTACAAAAAGTACCTTTTAAGGGCTATTGGTAATTTATTGTAGGCTGGGCTTTTTTAATTTTGATAGGACTATTAGATTAAGTGTAATTCTTTTTTATTTTTGATAATTTCGTTTGTTATTTTTCGTAATTTAGTGTTTGTTATTTTTTGTAATTAGTTTGTCATTTTTAGAGTAATGTTAGGATTGTTTTAATGTGTATTTTAGTTTAATTTAATTGGTAGTTCGTTTAATATTAGTTTAACAGTTATATTAGTTTAATTGTTAGTTTAAACTTAGTTTTTTTAATTGGACAGGTAAGTTTTAATTTAATTTAATATAGGGAAATTGTAATTTTAATATAAGGTGGGCGTTAGGTTTAAATTAGTTTATTGCGATGTGGGGGGCTTGCGGTTTAGGGGTTAATAGTTTAATTTAGTATATTTCTGTGTGGGGAGCTTGCGGTTTAGGGGTTAATAGGTTTATTATAGTGGCGGCGGTGTAGAGCTTAATAACTTTAGTATAGTGGGGGCGATGTGGGCGAACAGCAGATTAGGGGTTAATAATATTTAAATAGTTTTTGCGATGCGGGAGGGCGGCGGATTAGGGGCTAATAACTTTAGTATAGTGGCGACGATGTCGGAGAGCCGCAGAATAGGGGTTAATAAATTTTATTAGTGGAGGCGATGTTGGGAGCGTTAGATTAGGGGTTAATGACTAATATAGTATTTGCGATGCGGGAGGGCCTCGGTTTAGGGGTTAATAGGTAGTTTATGGGTGTTAGTGTACTTTGTAGCAGTTTAGTTATGAGTTTTATGTAACGGTTTTGTAGCATAAAAATTAAACTACTGCTCTAAGATTGCGAAACGGATCTTGTTGGTATAGACTGGAACGCAGATTTTTTAGCTTCACTGCAAAACTCGTAATGGAAGCGCTATGGAAGTTCCATTAAAAAATATTTTTTACGTGTGTGGGACTGACGTTGCGTTACAGGCTAAAAGGCTTGCGGTACAGCTATACCGACAAGACTCGTTATGGCTGCTGTTTTAACGCTGAAATGGCCATTTTTTCAGCGTTAAAACACGAACGCACAACTCGTAATCTAGGTGTTTGTTACTTACTGACATAATCAAATAAATATACCCTAAAAACCCTCTAATAAAATGAATAGCCCTTCCTTATGTATCTGCCAAGTGAGCACCTGCATAAATACTTAATACTTCTCCCCTAATTTCCCTATCATAATTTTTCCTTTTTCCAAACTGGCCCCTCTTCCAATCACAACTCACTATAATTAATCCTCTTACTAATTGCACCATAATAGAAAATTTAATATATCGTCCTGACACCCCTTCTGCTAGTTTGTGCCACCCATAGAGATAAAGATTTAAAACCTACGTATGCACATTCAGACCCTATGTATACAAACAGGAAGTAAGGTAGAAATGTACTGATTCAGACTGTAAGGTACAGAGTCATACTATACGCATATACAGTTAACGTGAAGTAGAGTTTCAGATCCTATGTACATAATCTGTCAGTGTGAGGTACAGAATCATACCATATGCATATACAGTTAGTGTGAAGTAGAGTTACAGACCCTATGTATACAAACAGGAAGTAAGGTAGAAATTTAGATTGCATGCACATATACAGTCAGTGAAGTACTGATTCAGACTATAAGGTACAGAGTTATACTATATGCATATACAGTTAGTGTGAAGTAGAGTTTCACATCCTCATACCTCCCAACATTTCAAAATTAAAAAAAAAGAGGGACAGAGGGACTCCCCCCCCTCCTCGCGGCAAAAAAATAAAATTTGGTGGGCAGGAGTGGGGACCAAAGTAATATAAATACAATTCTAAATAAAGTCATATCTTTTAATACTCTTACGGCTAGATTTAGAGTTCTGCCGGAACAGCCAATAGAATGCAAGCTCAATCTGATTGGCTGATTGGATCAGCCAATCGGATTGAACTTGAATCTGATTGGCTGATTCCATCAGCCAATCAGAATATTCCTACCTTAATTCCGATTGGCTGATAGAATCCTATTAGCCAATCGGAATTCGAGGGACGCCATCTTGGATGACGTCATTTAAAGGAACCGTCATTCGGCGAGTAGGCGTCGCTTGAAGAGGTTGGATCCGCGTCGGCTGGGAAGAAGATGGCTCCGCTCCGCAAGAAAGAAGATTGAAGATGCCGCTTGATAGAAGACTTCATCTCGATGATGGACTTCCGACTTCAGCCCGATGATGGAGTTCTTCATCCGCCGCTTGGATCAAGACTTCGGACCCTCTTCTGGACCGATCGCTGAACCCGGTGAGGTGAAGACAAGGTAGGGAGATCTTCAGGGGCTTTGTGTTAGGTTTATTTAAGGGGGGTTTGGGTTAGATTAGGGGTATGTGGGTGGTGGGTTGTAATGTTGGGGGGGGGGTATTCTATGTTTTTTTTCTACAGGCAAAAGAGCTGAATTCTTTGGGGCATGCCCCGCAAAGGGCCCTTTTCAGGGCTGGTAAGGTAAAAGAGCTTTGAACTTTTTTAATTTAGAATAGGGTAGGGCATTTTTTTATTTTGGGGGGCTTTGTTATTTTATTAGGGGGCTTAGAGTAGGTGTAATTAGTTTAAAATTGTTGTAATATTTTTCTAATGTTTGTAAATATTTTTTTATTTTTTGTAACTTAGTTCTTTTTTATTTTTTGTACTTTAGTTAGTTTATTTAATTGTATTTATTTGTAGGTATTGTATTTAATTAATTTATTGATAGTGTAGTGTTAGGTTTAATTGTAGATAATTGTAGGTATTTTATTTAATTAATTTATTGATAGTGTAGTGTTAGGTTTAATTGTAACTTAGGTTAGGATTTATTTTACAGGTAATTTTGTTATTATTTTAACTAGGTAGCTATTAAATAGTTCTTAACTATTTAATAGCTATTGTACCTGCTTAATATAATTACAAAGTTGCCTGTAAAATAAATATTAATCCTAAAATAGAAAATAATAAAATTTATATTGTAGCTATATTAGGGTTTATTTTACAGGTAAGTATTTAGCTTTAAATAGGAATAATTTATTTAATAAGAGTTAATTTATTTAGTTAGATTTAAATTATATTTAACTTAGGGGGGTGTTAGGGTTAGACTTAGCTTTAGGGGTTAAAAAATGTATTATAGTAGCGGTGAGCTCCGGTCGGCAGATTAGGGGTTAATGCTTGAAGTTAGGTGTCGGCGATGTTAGGGAGGGCAGATTAGGGGTTAATACTATTTATTATAGGGTTATTGAGGCGGATTAGGGGTTAATAACTTTATTATAGTAGCGGTGAGGTCCGCTCGGCAGAATAGGGGTTAATAAGTGTAGGTAGGTGGCAGCGACGTTGGGGGGGGCAGATTAGGGGTTAATAAATGTAATATAGGTGTCGGCGGTATTAGGGGCAGCAGATTAGGGGTACATAGGGATAATTTAGCTGGCGGCGGTGTACGGAGCGGCAGATTAGGGGTTAAAAAATTTAATAGAGTGGCGGCGATGTGGGGGGACCTCGGTTTAGGGGTACATAGGTAGTTTATGGGTGTTAGTGTACTTTAGAGCACAGTAGTTCTTAACTCCTGGTTTTTTTCTGCGGCTGGAGTTTTGTCGTTAGATTTCTAACGCTCACTTCAG
Organism: Bombina bombina; assembly: GCF_027579735.1. Taxonomy (NCBI): domain Eukaryota; kingdom Metazoa; phylum Chordata; class Amphibia; order Anura; family Bombinatoridae; genus Bombina; species Bombina bombina. The sequence goes on from NC_069500.1 coordinate 18,994,635, forward strand.
CCACGACTCTAAATACCAGCGTTAGAAAGATCCCATTGAAAAGATAGGATACGCAATTGACGTAAGGGGATCTGCGGTATGGAAAAGTCGCGGCTGCAAAGTGAGCGTTAGACCCTTTCCTGACTGACTCCAAATACCAGAGGGCGGTAAAAAACAGCGTTAGGAGCTTCTAACGCTGGTTTTCACGGCTACTGCCCAACTCTAAATCTAGCCGTTAGGCAGCAAATCAAACACAAGCTTAAACCACTGGCCCAGAGGCAGAACTTTTTTTTACTTTCTGCAATGAGTTTTTTTAGTGAAAAATTTGCTGCAGGTTATAGTTTTAAATAAAATTCAATTTTAAATTAGGCAGTTAGACTAAAGCACCAGTTCAATTGCAATGTGTTGGTTAACTGGAGGATAAAGTCATTTTTAAAGTTTTATTTTATAGTGCTATAGTTGAAAATAGGATTGCAAATTAGCTGCAGACAAAAGAAATTGTAAAAAATGTCTCTGGAATAAATTAGTTTACTTTTCTCTTGGTCGAACATAGAAATGTAGTAATAAAAATGTGCATTGCTCATAAGAACATCTTAGATTCAGAAAAAAAACAGCTTTGCAGACAGGGAAAGGCTAAGGGGTGGATTTGAGCTAGTAAACAATAAATGCACCGCTGCTTTGCAGCGTTACTGCATATTAGACTGTTCTCTTCGAACAGCACTTTGCTCTGGATGCACAGTGATAAGATAAACTTACACAGTGCAGCCAGAGCACACCGCTGTTTGAAGAGAACATTCAAATGTGGGGCAGCGCTGCAAAGTTAATTCGTCGACAGTTCCTGCATGTGTCCTTTTCTTTCTGCAGACATGTTGTATTTTCTGCGATGACATCTCAGATCACTGCGTGTTCTGCCTTGGGGAGTCCACTGGTATAGCTATGTGAGCTCTGTATTTAATTAACCTTTGCAGAGACAGTGCTAAATATTTTTATCGTAATTGAACATTTAATAATAAATTATTAAAAACTGGGGGGCGGAGCCAGCTTCAATGGCAGACAGACGTGTTTTTATGAAGCTCCTCATTTCCAGCTATAATTGCACGATATAATTTATCTATAAGGGACATAAATCTTTTCTTCACTAGCTCAGATAATGCGTGCAGTCTCCTGAACTCCTGAGAACGCTAAAAAGTGATTAATCTATGAACATAAGTCTGAGCTATCTCCCTAAACTATGCCATGTGGTCTCATCAGAAGATGCCTAACATGGCTGTTATGGAGGCCATAAACTCATGGGAGCAGCACATTCGGCTTCTCATAGAGGGGCACGCTCAGGCCATGAAGGAGGATATCATGCTTTTGATTTCTGCTCTTGCGCCACCATCAGAATATCAAGCAGCGGATACTGAATTTAATATTTATAGCAGGTCCTCTGCCCCAGCAGATGTTGATGCAGAGGCGATAAAGCACAGCGGAACCCTCACTGCATACGGCGACATACTGCCTAAGCCGACGCTAGTTCCAGACAAGCACTCACCTAAGCCTCGTGTTAATGGACCTAACCTGGGAAGGTACAAGCATCCCTATCGCATGCCCGGAGAGGTGTCTTATCTTTTGAACCCTGGTAGTCTTGGAGAGGGTCCCCAGACACATACGAGACCAACACAGCTCCCTATTACACACAAGTCAGCCGCAAACTCCCAGTCCCTCCCTGAGGGTATTTTACGCAACGTTCTAGGATTCCATGGCCCAGACGGTGACCCGATTAAAGAAACAACAGGACTTACAGTTTTCCTAACTGTGACCGCACCGCAATGGAGTGGCAGAGCACAACCTTTCATCAGGCTTAGATGTGTAGTCGTGTGGGCTAGTGTTCTGTTGACTTTCAGCCCGCGACTCACTCGGAGAGAAGGTAGAATTAAGTTTTATATGTGCACATGTAATTATGACGACTCCATTGCCTGATCCTTACATCTGCAAACGGCCATCTCATCTCCTTATACAAAGAGAGACTGTTGCTGCTGTTTTCTTTCCTTCTCTTCTTGCGGTCCGCTCACAGCCGATTTGGAATATTTGCAGACTGCCATATTTTTCACATGTAAAACCCAGATGGGGATATCTTTAGAAAAGGGGTATCGAATGTCTGCCATAATTATTAAAAAACTGGGGTCTGTGCTCATTGTACAACAAGTTTCTTGTTTATGCTATTATTTTAAGGTTGTTTAATGACACAAGTTAACCCCTTCACCATGTTTAATCCTCTTCAATTTTTGATTCTGGGGAACAATATTATTTTGCTTAGAATTGTAGTTACCTAAGGGACGAATCTCTAGCTGCTTATAACCTGATTTAGGTAATCTAGTACCTGTTACTTACAAGTTATACCATATTTTATGTCTATATGTTGGTCCTATACATTATCCTAACATGCCCTAAATGATCTCTCCTTCACTGTTAGTGAATACAATCTTGCTCAAAACATACAGTATATATCCCCTCGCTCTTTAAGTGAGTCCCTCACATCTTTTCATTAGCCCCTAGATGCCGTGCAAAATAGCTTCTTCTGTTTAACTGGCTATTAATGCCTAACCTAGTATACCAGCTAATTAACTAATGTTTTGAGCTAATTAACTAATACAGAAAATGTCTAATGATTTCCCTCTCTCAGTAATTACTGCCTAGTAAACTTGGTACATATATTAAAACTATTAACATACGGTTCAATAAGCTGGGACATTTTAAGGGGAGTTATTTCTACTGCCAGCAACATACTAGTTCATAAATTAATAACAGCAACTGGGTAACAAGTTCAAAACCTGTTCTATATAGTGTTCAATAGTTATTGTTGTTTATATTGGAGTATGTGACTTTTTTTTTTTTTTTTTGCCTAAATGTTGTGTTCTATTTATATTATTTGTTACTGGCTATCATTATCTGTGACTGTATGACTGTCATCCCTAATTTATCTATGCTCCTGCTCACATTACTAGCACATAATAGTTGTCTTGGTTGAGCCTCTCTCCTCCCTTTCCCGCTGGTACTTAATGCCAGCGGGTCATATCCCTTCTCCTTTTTCCCGCATTGCCTATAGGTGGCACTCCCCTAGGAGAGGGGCTCACCCAGAGGTTCCCCAGGTCCCCCAGACTCCAACTATTCTAATGTTCCCCCTCCACTTGATAACATATTATATGTTTTCAGGCTCCCTCTATAGGAGTACAAGGGTTTAGATGAGTGTGATTTTGTTTATATTAAGTAATAATACTCTAGTCCCACCTAAATTTGCTCCTGGTGCGGAAATACTAACTGGCTCCGCCCTGCACCTCCCCCCCCTATTATATTTTGAGCGGCTCTTGCACGCTGCATCCCCCTTCCCCATATATCTATAGTCTTACCCTTATCTGAATAGATACCTTACTTCTCTTTGTATATAGCTAGGAGAGGACCATTTTTGCTTATATTACATTTGTTATACTCTAAAACAAAACTGAAGTCTCTTTATGTGATAGCCCACATTTTATGGAAATGTTTGAGATACTAGAATACATTGTCTCCTAATTATGCTCTGTATACATTGTCTTGTGAATGTTTTGAGACATACCCTATACTCTGTATTGATTTATGACTTCAATAATAAAAAAAATAAAATAAAAAAAAATAAAAAATTATTAAAAACTGCTCTCGGCTTTCCTCATTAATATTCTAGATTCTGGCCTTTAAAGTTAGCAAAAATGCACAGTAACACACTACATTTCATACACTTACATATGCACAAACACACACACTACATAGCATACACTTACACATGCAGATACACACACACACACTACATAGCATACACTTACACATGCAGATACACACACACACACTACATAGCATACACTTACAAATGCAGATACACACACACACACTACATAGCATACACTTACATATGCACAAACACACACACTACATTTCATACACTTACATATGCAGATACACACACACACACTACATAGCATACACTTACACATGCAGATACACACACACACACTACATAGCATACACTTACACATGCAGATACACACACACTACATAGCATACACTTACATATGCACAAACACACACACTACATTTCATACACTTACATATGCAGATACACACACACACACTACATAGCATACACTTACACATGCAGATACACACACACACACTACATAGCATACACTTACAAATGCAGATACACACACACTACATAGCATACACTTACATATGCACAAACACACACACTACATTTCATACACTTACATATGCAGATACACACACACACACTACATAGCATACACTTACACATGCAGATACACACACACACACTACATAGCATACACTTACAAATGCAGATACACACACACTACATAGCATACACTTACATATGCACAAACACACACACACTACATAGCATACACTTACATATGCACAAACACACACACTACATAGCATACACTTACAAATGCAGATACACACACACTACATAGCATACACTTACATATGCACAAACACACACACTACATTTCATACACTTACATATGCAGATACACACACACACACTACATAGCATACACTTACACATGCAGATACACACACACTACATATCATACACTTATACATGCAGATACACACACTACATAGCATACACTTACACATGCAGATACACACACACTACATAGTATACACTTATACATGCAGATACACACACACTACATATCATACACTTATACATGCAGATACACACACTACATAGCATACACTTACACATGCAGATACACACACACTACATAGCATACACTTATACATGCAGATACACACACACTACATATCATACACTTATACATGCAGATACACACACTACATAGCATACACTTACACATGCAGATACACACACACTACATAGTATACACTTATACATGCAGCTATACACACACACTACATATCATACACTTATACATGCAGATACACACACACTACATAGCATACACTTACTCATGCAGATACACACACACACGCGCACACACTACATAGCATACACTTATACATGCACAAACACACACACTACATAGCATACACTTACACATGCAGATACACACACACTACATAAGCATACACTTATACATGCAGATACACACACACTACATATCATACACTTATACATGCACAAACACACACACTACATAGCATACACTTACACATGCAGATACACACACACACTACATAGCATACACTTACACATGCAGATACACACACACACTACATAGCTTACATTTATACATGCAGACACACACACACTACATAGCATACACTTATACATGCAGATACACATACACTACATAGCATACACTTATACATGCACAAACACACACACTACATAGCATACACTTATACATGCAGATACACACACACTACATAGCATACACTTATACATGCACAAACACACACACTACATAGCATACACTTACACATGCAGATACACATACACACACTACATAGCATACACTTATACATGCAGATACACACACACTACAGCATACACTTATACATGCAGATACACACACACTACATAGCTTACATTTATACATGCAGACACACACACACTACATAGCTTACACTTATACATGCAGATACATACACACTACATAGCATACACTTATACATGCAGATACACACACACTACATATCATACACTTATACATGCACAAACACACACACTACATAGCATACACTTACACATGCAGATACACACACACTACATAGCATACACTTACACATGCAGATACACACACACACTACATAGCATACACTTACACATGCAGATACACACACACACTACATTGCATACACTAATACAGGCATATACACACACACTACATTGCATACACTTATACAGGCATATACATACACACTACATTGCATACACTTACACATGCAGACACACACTACATATCATACACTTATACATGCAGATACACACACACTACATAGCATACACTTATACAGGCAGATACACACACACTACATAGCATACACTTACACATACAGATACACACACACTACATAGCATACACTTATACAGGCAGATACACACACACTACATAGCATACACTTACACATACAGATACATACACACTACATTGCATACACTTATACATGCAGATACACACACACTACATAGCATACACTTACACATGCAGATATACACACACTACATAGCATACACTTACACATGCAGATACACACACACTACATTGCATACACTAATACAGGCATATACACACACTACATTGCATACACTTATACAGGCATATACACACACACTACATTGCATACACTTACACATGCAGACACACACTACATATCATACACTTATACAGGCAGATACACACACTACATAGCATACACTTATACATGCAGATACGCACACACACCCTACATAGCATACACTTACACATACAGATACACACACACTACATTGCATACACTTATACAGGCATATACACACACACTACATAGTATACACTTATGCATGCAGATACGCACACACACACACACACTACATAGCATACACTTACACATACAGATACACACACACACTACATATCATACACTTATACATGCAGATACACACACACACTACATAGTATACACTTACACATGCACATACACACACACACTACATACCATACACTTACACATGTACATACACACACACTACATATCATACACTTACACATGAAGATACACACACACACTACATAGCATACACTTACACATGCAGATACATACACACTACATTGCATACACTTACATATGCAGACACACACTACATATCATACACTTATACAGGCAGATACATACACTACATAGCATAGACTTATACATACAGATACACACACACACACACTACATAGCTTACACTTATACATGCAGATACACACACACACTACATAGCTTACACTTATACATGCAGATACACACACACACTACATAGCTTACACTTATACATGCAGATACACACACTTCATAGTATACACTTACACATGCAGATACACACACTACAGAGTATACACTTATACATGCAGATACACACACTTCATAGCTTACATTTATACATGCAGACACACACACTACTAGCATACACGTATACATGCAGATACACACACAACACACTTATACATACAGATACACACACACATCATATATGGGTATCCATAACTGACTGTATGGAGTCCTGGGGTTGGCAAGCACATTAGCTGGCAGTCTGAGGCTGCCACTGTTCGTTACACTGGTGTTAGCACTGCTTATCGTATAAAACTGAAGGATTGCTAGTATTATCACCAGGGGTAAACATCATCACTACCAGGGATTAGAGGTCACCATTACCTGAGGTCAGAAGGTATACAGACTTCCTACTCCTGCTTAACCCACACACCATTACTTTTCCACAAGGAACCTAACAGGTATATAACCCTGGAAGAGAAAAGCCAGCTGCTTCTGAGTATGTGCCCAATATAATTTAATTTTTTTTTTTAATGCATGGGGCAATGCGGGACAGATGGCTAGCAACCCGAGACAGACCCCTAAAATCGTGACTGTCCCGCGAAAATCGGGACAGTTGGGGGTATGTATGTACATAATCTGTCAGTGTGAGGTACAGAGTCATACTATACGCATATACAGTTAATGTGAAGTAGAGTTTTAAACCATATGTCAGTGTGAAGTACAGAGTCATACCATATGTATATAAGGTTAGTGTGAAGTAGAGTTTCAGACTCTATGTACATAATCTGTCAATGTGAGGTACAGAGTCATACTATATGCACATACAGTTAGTGTAAAGTAGAGTTTCAGACCTTATGTACATGATCTGTTAGTGTGAGGTACAGAGTCATACTATATGCATATACAGTTAGTGTAAAGTAGAGTTTCAGACCCTATGTACATAATCAGTCAATGTGAGGTACAGAGTCATACTATATGCATATACAGTTAGTGTGAAGTAGAGTTTCAGATCCTACGTACATAATCTGTTAGTGTGAGGTACAGAGTCATACTATACGCATATACAGTTAGTGTAAAGTAGAGTTTCAGACCTTATGTACATGATCTGTCAGTGTGAGGTACAGAGTCATACTATACGCATATACAGCTAGCGTAAAGTACAGTTTCAGACCCTATGTACATGATCTGTCAGTGTGAGGTACAGAGTCATACTATACGCATATACAGTTAGCGTAAAGTAGAGTTTCAGACCCTATGTACATGATCTGTCAGTGTGAGGTACAGAGTCATACTATATGCATATACAGCTAGCGTAAAGTAGAGTTTCAGACCCTATGTACATAATCTCTCAGTGTGAGGTACAGAGTCATACTATACGCATATACAGTTAGCGTAAAGTAGAGTTTCAGACCCTATGTACATGATCTGTCAGTGTGAAGTAGAGAGTCATACTATACGCATATACAGTTAGCGTAAAGTAGAGTTTCAGACCCTATGTACATGATCTGTCAGTGTGAAGTAGAGAGTCATACTATACGCATATACAATTAGCGTAAAGTAGAGTTTCAGACCCTATGTACATGATCTGTCAGTGTGAGGTACAGAGTCATACTATATGCATATACAGTTAGTGTGAAGTAGAGTTTCAGACCTTATGTACATAATCTGTCAGTGTGAGGTACAGAGTCATACTATACGCATATACAGCTAGTGTAAAGTAGAGTTTCAGACCTTATGTACATAATCTGTCAGTGTGAGGTACAGAGTCATACTATACGCATATACAGTTAGTGTAAAGTAGAGAGTCATACTATACGCATATACAGTTAGTGTAAAGTAGAGTTTCAGACCTTATGTACATAATCTGTCAGTGTGAGGTACAGAGTCATACTATACGCACATACAGTTAGTGTAAAGTAGAGTTTCAGATCCTACGTACATAATCTCTCAGTGTGAGGTACAGAGTCATACTATATGCATATACAGTTAGTGTGAAGTAGAGTTTCAGATCCTACGTACATAATCTCTCAGTGTGAGGTACAGAGTCATACTATATGCATATACAGTTAGTGTGAAGTAGAGTGTCAGACCTTATGTACATAATCTGTCAGTGTGAGGTACAGAGTCATACTATACGCATATACAGTTAGTGTGAAGTAGAGTTTCAGACCTTATGTACATAATCTGTCAGTGTGAGGTACAGAGTCATACTATACGCATATACAGCTAGTGTAAAGTAGAGTTTCAGACCTTATGTACATAATCTGTCAGTGTGAGGTACAGAGTCATACTATACGCATATACAGTTAGTGTAAAGTAGAGAGTCATACTATACGCATATACAGTTAGTGTGAAGTAGAGTTTCAGACCTTATGTACATAATCTGTCAGTGTGAGGTACAGAGTCATACTATACGCACATACAGTTAGTGTAAAGTAGAGTTTCAGATCCTACGTACATAATCTCTCAGTGTGAGGTACAGAGTCATACTATATGCATATACAGTTAGTGTGAAGTAGAGTTACAGACCCTATGTACATAATCTCTCAGTGTAAAGTACAGAATCATACTATATGCATATACAGTTAGTGTGAAGTAGAGTTTCAGATCCTATGTACATAATCTGTCAGTGTAAGGTACAGAATCATACTATATGCATATACAGCTAGTGTAAAGTAGAGTTTCAGACTCTATGTACATAATGTGTCAGTGTGAGGTACAGAGTCATACTATATGCATATACAGTTAGTGTAAAGTAGAGTTTCAGACCTTATGTACATGATCTGTCAGTGTAAAGTACAGAATCATACTATATGCATATACAGCTAGTGTAAAGTAGAGTTTCAGACTCTATGTACATAATGTGTCAGTGTGAGGTACAGAGTCATACTATACGCATATACAGTTAGTGTAAAGTAGAGTTTCAGACCTTATGTACATAATCTGTCAGTGTGAGGTACAGAGTCATACTATACGCATATACAGCTAGTGTAAAGTAGAGTTTCAGACCTTATGTACATAATCTGTCAGTGTGAGGTACAGAGTCATACTATACGCACATACAGTTAGTGTAAAGTAGAGTTTCAGACTCTATGTACATAATGTGTCAGTGTGAGGTACAGAGTCATACTATATGCATATACAGTTAGTGTAAAGTAGAGTTTCAGACCTTATGTACATGATCTGTCAGTGTGAGGTACAGAGTCATACTATACGCATATACAGTTAGTGTGAAGTAGAGTTTCAGACCCTATGTAAATGATCTGTCAGTGTGAGGTACAGAGTCATACTATACGCATATACAGTTAGTGTGAAGTAGAGTTTCAGACCTTATGTACATAATCTCTCAGTGTGAGGTACAGAGTCATACTATACGCACATACAGTTAGTGTGAAGTAGAGTTTCAGACCCTATGTACATAATCTCTCAGTGTGAGGTACAGAGTCATACTATACGCACACACAGTTAGTGTGAAGTAGAGTTTCAGACCCTATGTAAATGATCTGTCAGTGTGAGGTACAGAGTCATACTATACGCATATACAGTTAGTGTAAAGTAGAGAGTCATACTATACGCATATACAGTTAGTGTAAAGTAGAGAGTCATACTATACGCATATACAGCTAGTGTGAAGTAGAGAGTCATACTATACGCATATACAGTTAGTGTGAAGTAGAGAGTCATACTATACGCATATACAGTTAGTGTAAAGTAGAGAGTCATACTATACGCATATACAGTTAGTGTAAAGTAGAGAGTCATACTATACGCATATACAGTTAGTGTGAAGTAGAGAGTCATACTATACGCATATACAGTTAGTGTAAAGTAGAGAGTCATACTATACGCATATACAGTTAGTGTGAAGTAGAGTTTCAGACCTTATGTACATAATCTCTCAGTGTGAGGTACAGAGTCATACTATACGCACATACAGTTAGTGTGAAGTAGAGTTTCAGACCCTATGTAAATGATCTGTCAGTGTGAGGTACAGAGTCATACTATACGCATATACAGTTAGTGTGAAGTAGAGTTTCAGACCTTATGTACATAATCTCTCAGTGTGAGGTACAGAGTCATACTATACGCACATACAGTTAGTGTGAAGTAGAGTTTCAGACCCTATGTAAATGATCTGTCAGTGTGAGGTACAGAGTCATACTATACGCATATACAGTTAGTGTAAAGTAGAGAGTCATACTATACGCATATACAGTTAGTGTAAAGTAGAGAGTCATACTATACGCATATACAGTTAGTGTAAAGTAGAGAGTCATACTATACGCATATACAGTTAGTGTGAAGTAGAGAGTCATACTATACGCATATACAGTTAGTGTAAAGTAGAGAGTCATACTATACGCATATACAGTTAGTGTGAAGTAGAGAGTCATACTATACGCATATACAGTTAGTGTGAAGTAGAGAGTCATACTATACGCATATACAGTTAGTGTGAGGTACAGAGTCATACTATATGCATATACAGTTAGTGTAAAGTAGAGTTTCAGACCTTATGTACATGATCTGTCAGTGTGAGGTACAGAGTCATACTATACGCATATACAGTTAGTGTGAAGTAGAGAGTCATACTATACGCATATACAGTTAGTGTGAAGTAGAGAGTCATACTATACGCATATACAGTTAGTGTGAAGTAGAGAGTCATACTATACGCATATACAGTTAGTGTGAAGTAGAGAGTCATACTATACGCATATACAGGAGAAGTCTGAGAAGGAGACAATGATTAATTTACCTTGTTCTTGCCATGACGTTATTCTTCTTGGGCTGTTGGTTAACAGGGCTGCCTACATTTGCGTTCTTTAGGGATCCTTTCCTGGCCATTTCTCGCTGCTTCTCTGTAAAAGAAGCAGAAAGCAAAACAAATACAGCATTAACTAAGTGTGATCTACAGATCAGGGTTATTACAATAACTAGAACTAAAGATAATTGTCTGTGTGTCCCAAAGCAATGACAAAGCCATTAAAAGTTCAGCCCCAGGTGATCCCTGACTCTGTTATACTGAATGTTGTGCACAATAATGGGTTAGATAAGCAGTATGAAATGGGCCTCAATAACAGTTTGGTTACAAACTAACAAGTGAAGCTATATAGAGTTTCAGAAGTTTACAAACACAAGTGTTTTCTTATCAAATGCCAAAAAACATGGACATTTTTAAATTAAATTTTTCTACCCTCAGAATTTAATATATAATTTATTGTTCTTTAATGAGGGGAGTTTCACCTGGTTTGATTTGAGATGTATATGTATAAAGCACACACATAGTAACATACAACTTACATAGGTACTGCGGTCTAGTGCTACATTTAGATTTACAAAGCTTTGCATATTTCCTAGCCAATGGACACAAACAATTCCAGGACAATAATCTATGGTCTGCACACAGCTAGAACTGGGAAGATGCAGACATGAATAGGAATACTTTAGACCCTTAGAAAAAAGTAGCTTTTCAAAATAAGGAAACAGAGAAAAAAGGGAGAAGGGTTAATTCTGTATATTTCATTGGGAGAGCTGTCATTATATACAGGATATAAATAGTTACAGATATACAAACATGGAGAAAACAGAGCTATGGAGATTTAAGGTTCTGCAACAATGTTATTGATTTCCTGACAGAGTCCTCACAGATTGTCTGAGCATCATCTTGAGAAAGTCATAGTCAGCTTCTCTTGATGGAGAACCTGCAAAGAGGATACGGTTTGTCTTTGAAGATAGATTTCATGTCAAACAATATCCCGTTCATATACAAAAACTCCAGTTCCCATGTTATAGACAAATAAATAAATGTATCAATCATCAGCTCAACTATTGTCATAAAACCATAAGGTTCCGAAATATGTCTCTATCTCTCCTCTTTATACACTTGCTAACTAACCCCACAACACTGATACAATCTGACACTTGTCACCAGTTGTGCATAACATACAGAGATCTCTTCTTAGATCCTCACTGGCTAAAACAAAAAGAAAGCCCTGGTAGCAGATGCCTATTATTGGAAGTTCAGCTGTCACAGTGTGCTGTCAACATGACGGCTGTTCTAATCACCATGCCAGATGCCAGCTTAGGCATTTTGTATATTCTTAAGATTTCTATTTTTAGTGTATAAATTGTGACTTAATGTTATGTTCAGGATGGTATGTAAGGTTTAGTAGGCACTGGTCTGAATTTCCATTGTGCACAGCTGAGGCAATAAGCTACTGATCATAAGTGAGAGGTTATTAGAAATTTTGGTGACACAAGAACAATTTACCAGCATGTCTCAGCACCTGATGCCCAACTGCTCCTAGGAGAACATTCTACATATTTATATAGGAAGCCAAGACTGTGAGAAACATCTGTCAAGGTAAGACGAATATTATTATCTACCCATTAAGGTGTCAGCTTTGCATGAATTATTATCAGGAAGATAAGGAACAATTCACAAACTTGCTGCACCCCCAGGACAAATCTCTGGTCCCATAATTCTTGTAACACTTGCTGAAGTATAAATAAATATTGTAGTAATTGTATCACTCCACATACAATATCATACGCAACAAGTGCCGCACAAACCGGCGAGGCTCCAGCATACTCAACAAATACGGTGCATCACCAAAACCCTATCTAGCGAGTCCTCCTGACTTTATATCAGTTTGTTGTTCTCTCCTTCTGTCCCGTAATCACTGAAAGCTCAGCACATACTTTAAGGTAACACGGTCAGTAATATGTCTTCCCTGCAAGTCCTTCTGTTTCACTATGTTATTTTTGTACATAAGGCCGGAGCAACATATCCTGATAATCGTGTTTATTTCTCTCTCTACACTTCACAATCTGTTGTACTTGATATGTTTAGCTCAAATGATACTAAAAGTGTCTGTATATTAGTGGTTACAGACTCATTTGCACATTGAGAAATAAACAGAACAAAATCAGTTGGGGAAACTGTTCTTTGTTCAAGACCCTGGACTGTGAATTCTCACATGACTCATTAAATAGACCAGAAAACCTAACACGAGGTTACACTGAATATTTTTCATTCACAGGAACCTCAACAAAACTGTAGAAATTCTATAAGCTGAAACAAATATATACTTCTATTAAACAACTTGTAAAACAAGACAAGTGCCAGAAATGTGCAAATGCAGAAACACACACATCATATATGTATTTTCCTTGAAGAGAGAATAGGAATGAGCCTGCACCAAAGTAAAAAAACGTGATCTGTGTGCTACAAGTGGAGGAGGTAAAGGACACATGGTAGAGGAGTGGTGCGGCACATGGTAGAGGAGTGGTGCGGCACATGGTAGAGGAGTAGTGGTGCAGCACATGGTAGAGGAGTAGTGGTGCAGCACATGGTAGAGGAGTGGTGCGGCATGTGGTAGTGGAGTGGTGCGGCATGTGGTAGAGGAGTGGTGCGGCACATGGTAGAGGAGTAGTGGTGCAGCACATGGTAGAGGAGTGGTGCAGCACATGGTAGAGGAGTGGTGCAGCACATGGTAGAGGAGTGGTGCGGCACATGGTAGAGGAGTGGTGCGGCACATGGTAGAGGAGTGGTGCGGCACATGGTAGAGGAGTGGTGCGGCACATGGTAGAGGAGTGGTGCGGCACATGGTAGAGGAGTAGTGGTGCGGCACATGGTAGATGAGTGGTGCGGCACATGGTAGAGGAGTGGTACGGCACATGGTAGAGTAGTGGTGCGGCATATGGTAGAGGAGTAGTGGTGCAGCACATGGTAGAGGAGTGGTGCGGCACATGGTAGAGGAGTGGTGCAGCACATGGTAGAGGAGTGGTGCGGCACATGGTAGAGGAGTGGTGCGGCACATGGCAGAGGAGTGGTACGGCACATGGTAGAGTAGTGGTGCGGCATATGGTAGAGGAGTAGTGGTGCAGCACATGGTAGAGGAGTGGTGCGGCACATGGTAGAGGAGTGGTGCAGCACATGGTAGAGGAGTGGTGCGGCACATGGTAGAGGAGTGGTGCGGCACATGGCAGAGGAGTGGTGCGGCACATGGCAGAGGAGTGGTGCGGCACATGGTAGAGGAGTGGCGGCACATGGTAGAAGAGTGGTACGGCACATGGTAGAGGAGTGGTGCGGCACATGGTAGAGTAGTGGTGCGGCACATGGTAGAGTAGTGGTACGGCACATGGTAGAGGAGTGGCACAGCACATGGTAGAGGGCCAAGACATTGTATAATTATATCATTTTTTTATTCTTAAAGGGACAGTAAACACCTTTAAATTGTTATATAACACGTTTAGTTGTGTATAATGAAACAACTTTGCAATATATTCTCATTATTTGTTTGGCCTCTTTTCCTATAATTTATCTCTGACAATTGAGCAATTTCTAACACTCAGGACTTTGAAATGCATCTGCTGACTTCGCAAGGCTAACCCTGCTACACACACACACACACACATATATATATATATATATATATATACACACACACATAATTGGCTTTATCATGTAAGAACTGTTAAACAATTTGCTTTATATAAACTGTATCACTGCAGTTAGCCTTGTTGTCCGCAGACTAAAGCCCAGATTGGCTCCTTCTAATTAAGCAAATGGTAAGTGAAGTTTGGCTGTTGAAAACTAATTGCAGTAAAAAGGATGATCATTTAAAAACATTAAGATTTGGCTGATATGTTGTTCTACAGCAACATCTTGTAATTACAAAATTCTAATTTACTCTTATTATCAAATTTTCTTCGTTCTCTTGGTATCTTTATTTGAAAAGGAGGAATGTAAGCTTAGGAGCCTGCCCATGTTTTGTTCAGCACCTGGGTAGTGCTTGCTGATCGGTGGCTAAATGTAGCGCTAGCCAGTTGCTGAACCAAAAATGGGCCCGCTCCAAAACTTAAACTTGTGCTTTTCAAATAAAGATACCAAGAGAACGAAGAAAAAATAGAAAGTTGCTTAAAATTGCTGCTCTATCTGCATCATAAAAGAAAAAACTTGGGTTTCATTCCCCTTTAATATAACTGTGTTGGTTGTGCAAAACTGGGGAATGGGTAATAAAGGGATTATTTATTCTGGAGTAGACTGTCCCTTTAAATCAGAGATGTGTCTGTTAGGTGCGCTACTTGTTTTACCAATCACATTGTGACCTTGCCAGAAGGCCAGTAACACTGATTATCTCAGTCCAGTAACACAAGCTCTGTATATAACACACAAGGAAGTATTACTAGCAGTGCACAGCTGGGAGAGATATTACTACATGTATGTACATGTCATGTTTGTATAATGACATGTGCAGCAGCTCTAGATAAAAGTATTTACATAGCTTGTATGTTATTTTATATCTATATCCAGGTACTGTATGTCAGCATAAGACTCATTGGGAAGTTACAGTCTTGTATATGAAATTAGTGACAGATTATTTTCCTGGGTAAAAGGGAATCACCAATACCAGACACAGTAACTTGTCTGCTGCCCAGATCATCAGTTGCTACTGAAACCAGATGTTCCCAGACATGTTGTCTGCACATCAATATTTCAGATGCCTGACATTTCCCTTCTGGAAGTAAATAAGACAAACCTTGAGAATTAGTCATATAAATGTCACTTCCTGCTGAGCAGTCAATAGTCCCTGAAGAGTACAGTTTAACCCATTTACTGCTAGGGATGGATGCACCACTCTGGCAAACAAAGTGTTAACCTCTGCTGTTGTTAAGTGACTATAATGAGAACACAACCCTACGCCCATCACCCTGTATAATAGCACCCGGTGTGGTCGCTAATGCTGTGCAGTAAACAGAGGGTTTGTTTTTGTGTAGTTATTGGGCATTGTGTGACATGTCTAGCTTTGTCTCACGCACGACCATCGCTTTGTCACTTCAGCAGAGTGCAGTGTTTCTGAGGTAGGAAGGAGAATAATAACTGCAATTTCACTTTAAAAATAGGTCTGAAAGCCTCGCAAGAAAACAAAGTGCTTCATCACCTGCAAGGAGGGAAGACGTAACGTGTAATTGTGTTTTATTATGCAGTAACGGGGACACGTTGTGCCTTAAAAGGTAGAAGTGAGCCAGTAACGTGTGTACGGGAAGAGGTGGGCGCAGAATATACCGGTCATAGAGAAACAAGTAGTCCTAGAAACAGTATTAAATTCATTTTGTTTATAAAAAGATGCAGCTTCCCTGTATATATCTGTTACTGAAATCTCATAAGTCTCAAACTATTTGTTTTCCAAACCCATAATAGCAAACTAATATAAAGATGAACCGAGGCCATGTGCACCAGCATTAATACACCAGCTATGCACAGAGTCAGATAATCATGTGTATAGACCATTTTATTATTACACTGTGACACTACTGAGCACATATGCTGTATATACCCTGTGCACCAGCATTAATACACCAGCTATGCACAGAGTCAGATAATGATGTCTATAAAACATTTTATTATTACACTGTGACACTACTGAGCACATATGCTGTATATACCCTGTGCACCAGCATTAATACACTAGCTATGCACAGAGAGTCAGATAATCATGTCTATAGAGCATTTTATTATTACACTGTGACACTACTGAGCACATATGCTGTATATAACCTGTGCACCAGCATTAATACACCAGCTATGCACAGAGTCAGATAATCATGTCTGTAGAGCATTTTATTATTACACTGTGACACTACTGAGCACAAATGCTGTATATACCCTGTGCACCAGCATTAATACACCAGCTATACACAGAGAGTCAGATAATCATGTCTATAGAGCATTTTATTATTACACTGTGACACTACTGAACACATATGCTGTATATACCATGTGCACCAGCATTAATACACCAGCTATGCACAGAGAGTCAGATAATCATGTGTATAGAGCATTTTATTATTACACTGTGACACTACTGAGCACATATGCTGTATACGCCCTGTGCACCAGCATTAATACACTAGCTATGCACAGAGTCAGATAATCATGTCTATAGAGCATTTTATTATTACACTGTGACACTACTGAGCACATATGCTATATATACCGTGTGCACCAGCATTAATACACCAGCTATACACAGAGAGTCAGATAATCATGTCTATAGAGCATTTTATTATTACACTGTGACACTACTGAGCACATATGCTGTATATACCCTGTGCACCAGCATTAATACACCAGCTATGCACAGAGTCAGATAATCATGTTTATTGAGCATTTTATTATTACACTGTGACACTACTGAGCACATATGCTGTATACACCCTGTGCACCAGCATTAATACACCAGCTATGCACAGAGTCAGATAATCATGTCTATAGAGCATTTTATTATTACACTGTGACACTACTGAGCACATATGCTGTATATACCCTGTGCACCAGCATTAATACACCAGCTATGCACAGAGTCAGATAATCATGTCTATAGAGCATTTTATTATTACACTATGACACTACTGAGCACATATGCTGTATATACCCTGTGCACCAGCATTAATACACCAGCTATGCACAGAGAGTCAGATAATCATGTCTATAGAGCATTTTATTATTACACTGTGACACTACTGACCACATATGCTGTATATACCATGTGCACAAGCATTAATACAGCAGCTATGCACAGAGAGTCAGATAATCATGTCTATAGAGCATTTTATTATTACACTGTGACACTACTGAGCACATATGCTGTATATACCATGTGCACAAGCATTAATACACTAGCTATGCACAGAGAGTCAGATAATCATGTCTATAGAGCATTTTATTATTACACTGTGACACTACTGAGCACATATGCTGTATATACCCTGTGCACCAGCATTAATACACCAGCTATGCACAGAGAGTCAGATAATCATGTCTATAGAGCATTTTATTATTACACTGTGACACTACTGAGCACATATGCTGTATATACCCTGTGCACCAGCATTAATACACCAGCTATGCACAGAGTCAGATAATCATGTCTATAGAGCATTTTATTATTACACTGTGACACTACTGAGCACATATGCTGTATATACCGTGAGCACCAGCATTAATACACTAGCTATGCACAGAGTCAGATAATGATGTCTATAGAGCATTTTATTATTACACTGTGACACTACTGAGCACATATGCTGTATATACCCTGTGCACCAGCATTAATACACCAGCTATGCACAGAGAGTCAGATAATCATGTCTGTAGAGCATTTTATTATTACACTGTGACACTACTGAGCACATATGCTGTATATACCCTGTGCACCAGCATTAATACACTACCTATGCACAGAGAGTCAGATAATCATGTCTATAGAGCATTTTATTATTACACTGTGACACTACTGAGCACATATGCTGTATACGTCCTGTGCACCAGCATTAATACACCAGCTATGCACAGAGTCAGATAATCATGTCTGTAGAGCATTTTATTATTACACTGTGACACTACTGAGCACAAATGCTGTATATACCCTGTGCACCAGCATTAATACACCAGCTATGCACAGAGAGTCAGATAATCATGTCTATAGAGCATTTTATTATTACACTGTGACACTACTGAGCACATATGCTGTATATACCATGTGCACCAGCATTAATACACCAGCTATGCACAGAGTCAGATAATCATGTCTATAGAGCATTTTATTATTACACTGTGACACTACTGAGCACATATGCTGTATATACTCTGTGCACCAGCATTAATACACTAGCTATGCACAGAGTCAGATAATCATGTCTATAGAGCATTTTATTATTACACTGTGACACTACTGTGCACATATGCTGTATATACCATGTGCACCAGCATTAATACACCAGCTATGCACAGAGTCAGATAATCATGTCTATAGAGCATTTTATTATTACACTGTGACACTACTGAGCACATATGCTGAATATACTCTGTGCACCAGCATTAATACACTAGCTATGCACAGAGTCAGATAATCATGTCTATAGAGCATTTTATTATTACACTGTGACACTACTGTGCACATATGCTGTATATACCATGTGCGCCAGCATTAATACACCAGCTATGCACAGAGTCAGATAATCATGTCTATAGAGCATTTTATTATTGTACTGTGACACTACTGACCATATATGCTGTATACACCATGTGCACCAGCATTAATACACCAGCTATGCACAGAGAGTTAGATAATCATGTCTATAGAGCATTTTATTATTACACTGTGACACTACTGAGCACATATGCTGTATATACTCTGTGCACCAGCATTAATACACTAGCTATGCACAGAGTCAGATAATCATGTCTATAGAGCATTTTATTATTACACTGTGACACTACTGTGCACATATGCTGTATATACCATGTGCACCAGCATTAATACACCAGCTATGCACAGAGTCAGATAATCATGTCTATAGAGCATTTTATTATTGTACTGTGACAATACTGAGCACATATGCTGTATATACCCTGTGCACCAGCATTAATACACTAGCTATGCACAGAGTCAGATAATCATGTCTATAGAGCATTTTATTATTACACTGTGACACTACTGTGCACATATGCTGTATATACCCTGTGCACCAGCATTAATACACCAGCTATGCACAGAGAGTCAGATAATCATGTCTATAGAGCATTTTATTATTACACTGTGACACTACTGAGCACATATGCTGTATATACCATGTGCACCAGCATTAATACACCAGCTATGCACAGAGTCAGATAATCATGTCTATAGAGCATTTTATTATTACACTGTCCACCAAAGAAAACGATTGAGAGCGCTAGTATAAAATAAAATATAACCTTTATTTGGTATATATAAAATAAAGTAGGACAACACAGTGTCAAAAGAGACAATATGGGGCACCTCTGGCTGGCAGGCTTACGCGTTTCGGCATAGCCGTAATCATAGCATACTGAAGCCAGCCACAGGTGTTCCTTATGTACATAAGTAAGAACAACCTCATTGGCTAAAAACATATTGAGAAACAACACGCCCTGAGTTTATTTTAACCCCATATATACTGGTTGTGAACAAAAGATAACAGAGCAACAAGAGGTCATGAGTCCATTTTTTGTACATTTTTCCTTCCCGGTATTAACAAATAAATGAAGAATTATATCATATTTAAATACTATTATCTGCAGTGTATTATTTAACCTGGGCATTCTTTAACAAAAACCATGGTCTACAATCAACATGATATAAATTATGAATTAACAGTCTAACAATTAGCAAAGAGTTATTTAACTTTCAAAAATGCTTTTGTCCTGAATTTGTGATTGTATCACATACATGAGGGTAAGGGCCACTATTTTAGGCTTCTGATTACCTGTTACACAACTATGCGTTCATGTATGACGCTTAACAGTTAAGACCCACTCTCTGTGATAAAAAACAAAACACAAAAACAAAATAAATTGAAAAGTTACCTCTATGCATTGATGTTTGAAATATACAAATATATATAGAGACACAATCCCCTATTTTCTTAATCCGTGGAATTACATATTGTTTGAAAAATCTAAGAGGACCTATATTCTAAGAGATGGAGTAATTAGTGATTATATCTCTAGATCGAAACTGTAATATGTACATATATACAAATAAGCGTAATGTTTTAGATGATTGTTTGTTTTGTATAGATAGCAGTAAGAATAACCTTGAGGAATGTAATTGTAGGCATAGCAAGGAATAATACATTCAATCCTATTCCCAGTAATTTATAAGATCAAACTCAGAGTTCAATCCTTTTGGGACTCTGGTTTCCATCTTAAAGATCCACAGCATCTCTCTTTTGGAGAGTGCTACTTCACGATCACCCCCTCTTCTCGGTCTAGGTACCATATCAATAGGTTGCCAAGAGAAGCAAGTCAGATCTTGTTCGTGGATTTGTGCAAAATGATGTACTATGGGAGTAGTAGCCTTGCCCACTCTAATGGTGGACAGGTGCTTTCTAATCCTACTTCTGATGTCCCTAGTGGTGAGCCCAATGTATTGTTTTCCACATCTAGTGCAAGTAATGCAATAGATCACGAAGGTAGATGTACAATTTAGGCAGAAATTTATATCATAAGAGATACCAGTCACAGTGGAGCAAAATTGTTCCGACACAGTCAGATATTCACATGCCCCACATCTAGAACTACCACATCTGTAGGACCCTTTGCTGGTTAACCAGGCACTTCCTTGTGAAATGGATTTTGGTAGGACAGTTGGAGACAAGATATTTCCTAGAGTTTTATTGCGTCTATAGGAACATCTAAGTCCTCCTTTTACGCATTGTATTAGTCTGTCATCTGCCACCAGCATATTAAAATGATGTTTTACAATATTACAGACCTCTTCATACTGGTCGCTGTAGTCTGTCACAAAGGTTACCCCTTTCATGGGGTCCTTAGTTTTCCGATCCTTTTCTTTTAAAAGATCTTGTCTGTTCAGATTCCCAACTTCTCTCTGGGCCCTATTGACCACCTTTTTTGGATAGCCTCTCTGTAGGAGGCGCTTTTTAACTTCCATCATCTGTTTCTCACCTTCTCTGGTATCAGAGCAATTACGTTTTGCCCTCATAAGTTGACCTTTCGCTATGCCATACGGGACATGCTTGGGGTGGCAGCTCTTGGCATGCAACAAAGAGTTGCCTGAGATTGGTTTTCTGTACAGACATGTTTTTACTGAGCCCTGAGGGCTACCACTTAAAACTACATCCAGATAGTTGATCTGAGTCTGTTGAATCTCACTCGTAAATTTAAGGCCTATGTCATTGACATTCAGCCCTTCAATGAATGTTTTCAGGACATCATATTCACCGTGCCATATGACAATCAGATCGTCGATAAAACGACGATAGAAAGCAATACAATTGCGTGATGGGTTCCTATCTCCAAAGATGTGGGACAGCTCCCACCAACCCATGAAGAGGTTGGCATAGGAGGGGGCAAACTTAGCCCCCATCGCCGTCCCACATCTTTGGAGATAAAAGACACCCTGAAACTCAAAAAAGTTGTGAGTTAATAAAAACTCAGTCACCTGCAAAATATACTTTTGGAAATCTGTCGTGAAAGAGGACCAATTTTTTAGAAAAAATGATACAGCTTCCAATCCTTTAGAATGTGGAATGGTGGAATACAGTGCTGTGACATCTATGGTTGCCCATAGATGTGCCCCTTCCTGCCATTTAATGTCCTGTACCAAATTCATTAAATGCTTGGCATCTTTTAGAAAACTGGGGAGTGATTCCACAAATGGATGTAGGATCATATCCAACCATTGGGACAGGTGTTCAAAAAGGGACCCTATACCACTTACGATTGGACGTCCTTTGACATCCTGTAGGGACTTGTGCACTTTTGGGAGGTGATGGAAAACAGGAGTAACCGGATGTTCAACGTATAAGTATGACATAGTCTCTTTATCAATAAAGCCATTTTCCATCCCTTCATCCAAAAGGTGCAATAGTTCTCTCTGAAATCGAAAGGTAGGATCGGTCGGTAGCACTGAATAGCAGCAATCATCATTTAGTTGACGCAATGCTTCGTTTATATAATCAATTCTATTCAGTACTACCACCGAGCCGCCTTTGTCCGCATTTTTCACCACAATATTCTGGTTATTAGCCAGAGAGGAAAGGGCTTCCCTTTCAGTTCTGCCCAAATTATCAGGTCTCTGTTTTGGAGACTTCGATAGTGTTCTTAAATCACTCTCCACTCTTTTATAGAAGTTTTCAATAACTGTTCCCCTACTGTGTATGGGGTAAAATTTAGAAGGCGATTTAAGACTTTTCACTTTATTTGTGCTGAGTCTGGCCCCTGGCTGATCGCCTTCTATAAAAAGAGTGTTGAGTGAAACCAGATCACAAGAATCAGGAAACGAAAGGTCAGTGTTGAGATTAGTGGTAACCCACTTTACACCCCGACTTTCGTCTGGTGGTGTTTCATCTCCACCTGAAAAATGACCTTTC
The DNA here is from genome assembly GCF_027579735.1 of Bombina bombina. NCBI lineage: Eukaryota > Metazoa > Chordata > Amphibia > Anura > Bombinatoridae > Bombina > Bombina bombina. Next base: position 19,018,566 of record NC_069500.1, read on the forward strand.
AATGTAACATTGCGAATTAGACAATTTACATCAATTACAGTTTTAAAGAGATTGAAACTTGTAGATGGCACAAATCCCAGTCCCAGGCTCAGTACATATATCTGAGTCTCAGACAAAGTTTCATCTGAAAGATTAGTTACACATGTTACTTGTACTTCGTTTCCTTCCTTGTCTCTCTCAGTTTGTACCCTCTCTTTGCCTGTCCCATAGTCCCTCCCCTGTCGGGGTTGCTCTGGGGCAAGGAAAAAACCTGCTGGACTTGTTCATGTCCAATATCAGGGTTAGCGGGTAAAGCTGACCTCATGGCATTAGCCATGGTATTAGCCACAATTACATCTCTTTGGGATACTGCTGGCTCACTGGCTTTATACTTAGTGTTAGTTTCCCTTTGTTTTATTGCAGGATCTACCTCTGTTGTTCTATTGTATGTGGGTGCACTGTATGCTATTCCCTCAGTTTGTTTATGTTTAAGGATTCCTTTCTGTGGTATAAGCTCATCCCCACTAGTACTATCCCCTGATTCTGCCTCAGTGTCTGAAAAGGTTACTTGTGACTGTCTTCTCCCTCTTCTATTACGTCTTCCCCTATTGCGGTTCTGTTGCCTACGAACTTGTGTACGTCTAGATCTATTCCACACATACACTGAATCAGTGTCATAGTCAGTCTGATCTCGGATATATTTATTGTGTTTAGTGTTAATAATAGTTCTTTTTGCTTCTGCTATGGTGTCTCGTAATACAGTATCAAATCGACCATAATCTACATCCTCTTTTCTAGAGTTAAGTTCCAGTTAAGTTAGCCAGAGAGGAAAGGGCTTCCCTTTCAGTTCTGATAATTTGGGCAGAACTGAAAGGGAAGCCCTTTCCTCTCTGGCTAATAACCAGAATATTGTGGTGAAAAATGCGGACAAAGGCGGCTCGGTGGTAGTACTGAATAGAATTGATTATATAAACGAAGCATTGCGTCAACTAAATGATGATTGCTGCTATTCAGTGCTACCGACCGATCCTACCTTTCGATTTCAGAGAGAACTATTGCACCTTTTGGATGAAGGGATGGAAAATGGCTTTATTGATAAAGAGACTATGTCATACTTATACGTTGAACATCCGGTTACTCCTGTTTTCCATCACCTCCCAAAAGTGCACAAGTCCCTACAGGATGTCAAAGGACGTCCAATCGTAAGTGGTATAGGGTCCCTTTTTGAACACCTGTCCCAATGGTTGGATATGATCCTACATCCATTTGTGGAATCACTCCCCAGTTTTCTAAAAGATACCAAGCATTTAATGAATTTGGTACAGGACATTAAATGGCAGGAAGGGGCACATCTATGGGCAACCATAGATGTCACAGCACTGTATTCCACCATTCCACATTCTAAAGGATTGGAAGCTGTATCATTTTTTCTAAAAAATTGGTCCTCTTTCACGACAGATTTCCAAAAGTATATTTTGCAGGTGACTGAGTTTTTATTAACTCACAACTTTTTTGAGTTTCAGGGTGTCTTTTATCTCCAAAGATGTGGGACGGCGATGGGGGCTAAGTTTGCCCCCTCCTATGCCAACCTCTTCATGGGTTGGTGGGAGCTGTCCCACATCTTTGGAGATAGGAACCCATCACGCAATTGTATTGCTTTCTATCGTCGTTTTATCGACGATCTGATTGTCATATGGCACGGTGAATATGATGTCCTGAAAACATTCATTGAAGGGCTGAATGTCAATGACATAGGCCTTAAATTTACGAGTGAGATTCAACAGACTCAGATCAACTATCTGGATGTAGTTTTAAGTGGTAGCCCTCAGGGCTCAGTAAAAACATGTCTGTACAGAAAACCAATCTCAGGCAACTCTTTGTTGCATGCCAAGAGCTGCCACCCCAAGCATGTCCCGTATGGCATAGCGAAAGGTCAACTTATGAGGGCAAAACGTAATTGCTCTGATACCAGAGAAGGTGAGAAACAGATGATGGAAGTTAAAAAGCGCCTCCTACAGAGAGGCTATCCAAAAAAGGTGGTCAATAGGGCCCAGAGAGAAGTTGGGAATCTGAACAGACAAGATCTTTTAAAAGAAAAGGATCGGAAAACTAAGGACCCCATGAAAGGGGTAACCTTTGTGACAGACTACAGCGACCAGTATGAAGAGGTCTGTAATATTGTAAAACATCATTTTAATATGCTGGTGGCAGATGACAGACTAATACAATGCGTAAAAGGAGGACTTAGATGTTCCTATAGACGCAATAAAACTCTAGGAAATATCTTGTCTCCAACTGTCCTACCAAAATCCATTTCACAAGGAAGTGCCTGGTTAACCAGCAAAGGGTCCTACAGATGTGGTAGTTCTAGATGTGGGGCATGTGAATATCTGACTGTGTCGGAACAATTTTGCTCCACTGTGACTGGTATCTCTTATGATATAAATTTCTGCCTAAATTGTACATCTACCTTCGTGATCTATTGCATTACTTGCACTAGATGTGGAAAACAATACATTGGGCTCACCACTAGGGACATCAGAAGTAGGATTAGAAAGCACCTGTCCACCATTAGAGTGGGCAAGGCTACTACTCCCATAGTACATCATTTTGCACAAATCCACGAACAAGATCTGACTTGCTTCTCTTGGCAACCTATTGATATGGTACCTAGACCGAGAAGAGGGGGTGATCGTGAAGTAGCACTCTCCAAAAGAGAGATGCTGTGGATCTTTAAGATGGAAACCAGAGTCCCAAAAGGATTGAACTCTGAGTTTGATCTTATAAATTACTGGGAATAGGATTGAATGTATTATTCCTTGCTATGCCTACAATTACATTCCTCAAGGTTATTCTTACTGCTATCTATACAAAACAAACAATCATCTAAAACATTACGCTTATTTGTATATATGTACATATTACAGTTTCGATCTAGAGATATAATCACTAATTACTCCATCTCTTAGAATATAGGTCCTCTTAGATTTTTCAAACAATATGTAATTCCACGGATTAAGAAAATAGGGGATTGTGTCTCTATATATATTTGTATATTTCAAACATCAATGCATAGAGGTAACTTTTCAATTTATTTTGTTTTTGTGTTTTGTTTTTTATCACAGAGAGTGGGTCTTAACTGTTAAGCGTCATACATGAACGCATAGTTGTGTAACAGGTAATCAGAAGCCTAAAATAGTGGCCCTTACCCTCATGTATGTGATACAATCACAAATTCAGGACAAAAGCATTTTTGAAAGTTAAATAACTCTTTGCTAATTGTTAGACTGTTAATTCATAATTTATATCATGTTGATTGTAGACCATGGTTTTTGTTAAAGAATGCCCAGGTTAAATAATACACTGCAGATAATAGTATTTAAATATGATATAATTCTTCATTTATTTGTTAATACCGGGAAGGAAAAATGTACAAAAAATGGACTCATGACCTCTTGTTGCTCTGTTATCTTTTGTTCACAACCAGTATATATGGGGTTAAAATAAACTCAGGGCGTGTTGTTTCTCAATATGTTTTTAGCCAATGAGGTTGTTCTTACTTATGTACATAAGGAACACCTGTGGCTGGCTTCAGTATGCTATGATTACGGCTATGCCGAAACGCGTAAGCCTGCCAGCCAGAGGTGCCCCATATTGTCTCTTTTGACACTGTGTTGTCCTACTTTATTTTATATATACCAAATAAAGGTTATATTTTATTTTATACTAGCGCTCTCAATCGTTTTCTTTGGTGGACTTTATACTTTAGCCTGGAGAGCGTTAGTTCCCTGCCTCGTCCACTCCTCTGTTTATCTGGGAGCAATTATTGGAACTGTTTTGGTCTGTATTATACACACGGCAACTGGGATATCCTATTACCACACATGTGAGAAGCCGTTTTGGTACGAAGGTTCCGACTACCTGAGCGGAGGATTCCTATGGTTCCAGACTGCGGTCCCGGGATTGGTGGACAACAGGTGTGACGAAAGCAGTCGAGCACTTGGATTGGAGGATTGTCCGGCAGAGTTCTGGACACGCCCCCTGGTGGGCGGTAGGCCTCTGATCCCTAGAAGGAGTGAATCTGCTGAACACTCGGCAAGCGGCAAGTGAGTGTAAAGTGAAAAGATCGATGGAACGGTTTGTAGAGTACAACTGATACAGCACTGTATACGCCTTTCCCCCCCCCCCCCCCTGGTGGGGACAAGTGTGTAAAAGCTCAGCGGTAGGAGAAAGAGCGGAATACAGGGTGAACCGAAATACACATAACAGAGGTGAGACTGTATCATTCTATTCATATATCTGCATTTCCTGCATCACGCACCACTACCTTTTTGCCTGAACTTTATCTCGACACCTGTCCACTACCTGAGACTGTTTGCTTAAATTGCTCCTGTTCTGTGCAGTACATTTTGAGATGGGACGTTGTTTAATTCTTGTTGGGTATTAGGTTTTCTCACTTTGTGTCTTTGGTATTTATTATTACACTGTGACACTACTGAGCACATATGCTGTATATACTCTGTGCACCAGCATTAATACACTAGCTATGCACAGAGTCAGATAATCATGTCTATAGAGCATTTTATTATTACACTGTGACACTACTGTGCACATATGCTGTATATACCATGTGCACCAGCATTAATACACCAGCTATGCACAGAGTCAGATAATCATGTCTATAGAGCATTTTATTATTACACTGTGACACTACTGAGCACATATGCTGTATATACTCTGTGCACCAGCATTAATACACTAGCTATGCACAGAGTCAGATAATCATGTCTATAGAGCATTTTATTATTACACTGTGACACTACTGTGCACATATGCTGTATATACCATGTGCGCCAGCATTAATACACCAGCTATGCACAGAGTCAGATAATCATGTCTATAGAGCATTTTATTATTGTACTGTGACACTACTGACCATATATGCTGTATACACCATGTGCACCAGCATTAATACACCAGCTATGCACAGAGAGTTAGATAATCATGTCTATAGAGCATTTTATTATTACACTGTGACACTACTGAGCACATATGCTGTATATACTCTGTGCACCAGCATTAATACACTAGCTATGCACAGAGTCAGATAATCATGTCTATAGAGCATTTTATTATTACACTGTGACACTACTGTGCACATATGCTGTATATACCATGTGCACCAGCATTAATACACCAGCTATGCACAGAGTCAGATAATCATGTCTATAGAGCATTTTATTATTGTACTGTGACAATACTGACCATATATGCTGTATATACCGTGTGCACCAGCATTAATACACCAGCTATGCACAGAGTCAGATAATCATGTCTATAGAGCATTTTATTATTACACTGTGACACTACTGAGCACATATGCTGTATATACCCTGTGCACCAGCATTAATACACTAGCTATGCACAGAGAGTCAGATAATGATGTCTATAGAGCATTTTATTATTACACTGTGACACTACTGAGCACATATGCTGTATATACTCCGTGCACCAGCATTAATACACCAGCTATGCACAGAGAGTCCGATAATCATGTCTATAGAGCATTTTATTATTGTACTGTGACACTACTGACCATATATGCTGTATATACCGTGTGCACCAGCATTAATACACCAGCTATGCACAGAGTCAGATAATCATGTCTATAGAGCATTTTATTATTACACTGTGACACTACTGAGCACATATGCTGTATATACCCTGTGCACCAGCATTAATACACTAGCTATGCACAGAGAGTCAGATAATGATGTCTATAGAGCATTTTATTATTACACTGTGACACTAATGAGCATATATACTGTATATAACCTGTGCACCAGCATTAATACACCAGCTATGCACAGAGTCAGATAATCATGTCTATAGAGCATTTTATTATTACACTGTGACACTACTGAGCACAAATGCTGTATACGCCCTGTGCACCAGCATTAATACACCAGCTATGCACAGAGTCAGATAATCATGTCTATAGAGCATTTTATTATTACACCGTGACACTACTGAGCACATATGCTGTATATACCCTGTGCACCAGCATTAATACACTAGCTATGCACAGAGTCAGATAATCATGTCTATAGAGCATTTTATTATTACACTGTGACACTACTGAGCACATATGCTGTATATACCCTGTGCACCAGCATTAATACACCAGCTATGCACAGAGAGTCAGATAATCATGTCTATAGAGCATTTTATTATTACACTGTGACACTACTGAGCACATATGCTGTATATACCGTGTGCACCAGCATTAATACACCAGCTATGCACAGAGAGTCAGATAATCATGTCTATAGAGCATTTTATTATTACACTGTGACACTACTGAGCACATATGCTGTATATACCCTGTGCACCAGCATTAATACACCAGCTATGCACAGAGAGTCAGATAATCATGTCTATAGAGCATTTTATTATTACACTGTGACACTACTGAACACATATGCTGTAAATACCCTGTGCACCAGCATTAATACACCAGCTATGCACAGAGTCAGATAATCATGTCTATAGAGCATTTTATTATTACACTGTGACACTACTGAGCACATATGCTGTATATACCCTGTGCACCAGCATTAATACACCAGCTATGCACAGAGAGTCAGATAATCATGTCTATAGAGCATTTTATTATTACACTGTGACACTACTGAGCACATATGCTGTATATACCCTGTGCACCAGCATTAATACACCAGCTATGCACAGAGAGTCAGATAATCATGTGTATAGAGCATTTTATTATTACACTGTGACACTACTGAGCACATATGCTGTATACGCCATGGGCACCAGCATTAATACACTAGCTATGCACAGAGTCAGAAAATCATGTCTATAGAGCATTTTATTATTACACTGTGACACTACTGAGCACATATGCTGTATACCCCCTGTGCACCAGCATTAATACACCAGATATGCACAGAGTCAGATAATCATGTCTATAGAGCATTTTATTATTACACTGTGACACTACTGAGCACATATGCTGTATATACCCTGTGCACCAGCATTAATACACCAGCTATGCACAGAGTCAGATAATCATGTCTATAGAGCATTTTATTATTACACTGTAGCACTACTGAGCACATATGCTGAATATACTCTGTGCACCAGCATTAATACACCAGCTATGCACAGAGAGTCAGATAATCATGTCTGTAGAGCATTTTATTATTACACTGTGACACTACTGAGCACATATGCTGTATATACCCTGTGCACCAGCATTAATACACCAGCTATGCACAGAGTCAGATAATGATGTCTATAAAACATTTTATTATTACACTGTGACACTACTGAGCACATATGCTGTATATACCCTGTGCACCAGCATTAATACACTAGCTATACACAGAGAGTCAGATAATCATGTCTATAGAGCATTTTATTATTACACTGTGACACTACTGAGCACATATGCTGTATATACCCTGTGCACCAGCATTAATACACCAGCTATGCACAGAGAGTCAGATAATCATGTCTGTAGAGCATTTTATTATTACACTGTGACACTACTGAGCACATATGCTGTATATACTCTGTGCACCAGCATTAATACACCAGCTATGCACAGAGTCAGATAATCATGTCTATAGAGCATTTTATTATTACACTGTGACACTACTGAACACATATGCTGTATATACCGTGAGCACCAGCATTAATACACCAGCTATGCACAGAGAGTCAGATAATCATGTTTATAGAGCATTTTATTATTACACTGTGACACTACTGAGCACATATGCTGTATATACCCTGTGCACCAGCATTAATACACCAGCTATGCACAGAGAGTCAGATAATCATGTCTATAGAGCATTTTATTATTACACTGTGACACTACTGAGCACATATGCTGTATATACCGTGAGCACCAGCATTAATACACCAGCTATGCACAGAGTCAGATAATCATGTCTATAGAGCATTTTATTATTACACTGTGACACTACTGAGCACATATGCTGTATATACCCTGTGCACCAGCATTAATACACTAGCTATGCACAGAGTCAGATAATCATGTCTGTAGAGCATTTTATTATTGTACTGTGACACTACTGAGCACATATGCTGTATATACCCTGTGCACCAGCATTAATACACCAGCTATGCACAGAGAGTCAGATAATCATGTCTATAGAGCATTTTATTATTACACTGTGACACTACTGAGCACATATGCTGTATATACCCTGTGCACCAGCATTAATACACCAGCTATGCACAGAGAGTCAGATAATCATGTGTATAGAGCATTTTATTAATACACTGTGACACTACTGAGCACATATGCTGTATATACCCTGTGCACCAGCATTAATACACCAGCTATGCACAGAGTCAGATAATCATGTCTATAGAGCATTTTATTATTACACTGTGACACTACTGAGCACATATGCTGTATATACCCTGTGCACCAGCATTAATACACCAGCTATGCACAGAGAGTCAGATAATCATGTCTATAGAGCATTTTATTATTACACTGTGACACTACTGAGCACATATGCTGTATATAACCTGTGCACCAGCATTAATACACCAGCTATGCACAGAGTCAGATAATCATGTCTATAGAGCATTTTATTAATACACTGTGACACTACTGAGCACATATGCTGTATATACCCTGTGCACCAGCATTAATACACCAGCTATGCACACAGAGTCAGATAATCATGTCTATAGAGCATTTTATTATTACACTGTGACACTACTGAGCACATATGCTGTATATACCCTGTGCACCAGCATTAATACACTAGCTATGCACAGAGAGTCAGATAATCATGTCTATAGAGCATTTTATTATTACACTGTGACACTACTGAGCACATATGCTGTATATAACCTGTGCACCAGCATTAATACACCAGCTATGCACAGAGAGTCAGATAATCATGTGTATAGAGCATTTTATTATTACACTGTGACACTACTGAGCACATATGCTGTATACGCCCTGTGCACCAGCATTAATACACTAGCTATGCACAGAGTCAGATAATCATGTCTATAGAGCATTTTATTATTACACTGTGACACTACTGAGCACATATGCTATATATACCGTGTGCACCAGCATTAATACACCAGCTATACACAGAGAGTCAGATAATCATGTCTATAGAGCATTTTATTATTACACTGTGACACTACTGAGCACATATGCTGTATATACCCTGTGCACCAGCATTAATACACCAGCTATGCACAGAGTCAGATAATCATGTCTATAGAGCATTTTATTATTACACTGTGACACTACTGAGCACATATGCTGTATACACCCTGTGCACCAGCATTAATACACCAGCTATGCACAGAGTCAGATAATCATGTCTATAGAGCATTTTATTATTACACTGTGACACTACTGAGCACATATGCTGTATATACCCTGTGCACCAGCATTAATACACCAGCTATGCACAGAGTCAGATAATCATGTCTATAGAGCATTTTATTATTACACTATGACACTACTGAGCACATATGCTGTATATACCCTGTGCACCAGCATTAATACACCAGCTATGCACAGAGAGTCAGATAATCATGTCTATAGAGCATTTTATTATTACACTGTGACACTACTGAGCACATATGCTGTATATACCATGTGCACAAGCATTAATACAGCAGCTATGCACAGAGAGTCAGATAATCATGTCTATAGAGCATTTTATTATTACACTGTGACACTACTGAGCACATATGCTGTATATACCATGTGCACAAGCATTAATACACTAGCTATGCACAGAGAGTCAGATAATCATGTCTATAGAGCATTTTATTATTACACTGTGACACTACTGAGCACATATGCTGTATATACCCTGTGCACCAGCATTAATACACCAGCTATGCACAGAGAGTCAGATAATCATGTCTATAGAGCATTTTATTATTACACTGTGACACTACTGAGCACATATGCTGTATATACCCTGTGCACCAGCATTAATACACCAGCTATGCACAGAGTCAGATAATCATGTCTATAGAGCATTTTATTATTACACTGTGACACTACTGAGCACATATGCTGTATATACCGTGAGCACCAGCATTAATACACTAGCTATGCACAGAGTCAGATAATGATGTCTATAGAGCATTTTATTATTACACTGTGACACTACTGAGCACATATGCTGTATATACCCTGTGCACCAGCATTAATACACCAGCTATGCACAGAGAGTCAGATAATCATGTCTGTAGAGCATTTTATTATTACACTGTGACACTACTGAGCACATATGCTGTATATACCCTGTGCACCAGCATTAATACACTACCTATGCACAGAGAGTCAGATAATCATGTCTATAGAGCATTTTATTATTACACTGTGACACTACTGAGCACATATGCTGTATACGTCCTGTGCACCAGCATTAATACACCAGCTATGCACAGAGTCAGATAATCATGTCTGTAGAGCATTTTATTATTACACTGTGACACTACTGAGCACAAATGCTGTATATACCCTGTGCACCAGCATTAATACACCAGCTATGCACAGAGAGTCAGATAATCATGTCTATAGAGCATTTTATTATTACACTGTGACACTACTGAGCACATATGCTGTATATACCATGTGCACCAGCATTAATACACCAGCTATGCACAGAGTCAGATAATCATGTCTATAGAGCATTTTATTATTACACTGTGACACTACTGAGCACATATGCTGTATATACTCTGTGCACCAGCATTAATACACTAGCTATGCACAGAGTCAGATAATCATGTCTATAGAGCATTTTATTATTACACTGTGACACTACTGTGCACATATGCTGTATATACCATGTGCACCAGCATTAATACACCAGCTATGCACAGAGTCAGATAATCATGTCTATAGAGCATTTTATTATTACACTGTGACACTACTGAGCACATATGCTGAATATACTCTGTGCACCAGCATTAATACACTAGCTATGCACAGAGTCAGATAATCATGTCTATAGAGCATTTTATTATTACACTGTGACACTACTGTGCACATATGCTGTATATACCATGTGCGCCAGCATTAATACACCAGCTATGCACAGAGTCAGATAATCATGTCTATAGAGCATTTTATTATTGTACTGTGACACTACTGACCATATATGCTGTATACACCATGTGCACCAGCATTAATACACCAGCTATGCACAGAGAGTTAGATAATCATGTCTATAGAGCATTTTATTATTACACTGTGACACTACTGAGCACATATGCTGTATATACTCTGTGCACCAGCATTAATACACTAGCTATGCACAGAGTCAGATAATCATGTCTATAGAGCATTTTATTATTACACTGTGACACTACTGAGCACATATGCTGTATATACCATGTGCACCAGCATTAATACACCAGCTATGCACAGAGTCAGATAATCATGTCTATAGAGCATTTTATTATTACACTGTGACACTACTGAGCACATATGCTGTATATACTCTGTGCACCAGCATTAATACACTAGCTATGCACAGAGTCAGATAATCATGTCTATAGAGCATTTTATTATTACACTGTGACACTACTGTGCACATATGCTGTATATACCATGTGCACCAGCATTAATACACCAGCTATGCACAGAGTCAGATAATCATGTCTATAGAGCATTTTATTATTACACTGTGACACTACTGAGCACATATGCTGTATATACTCTGTGCACCAGCATTAATACACTAGCTATGCACAGAGTCAGATAATCATGTCTATAGAGCATTTTATTATTACACTGTGACACTACTGTGCACATATGCTGTATATACCATGTGCGCCAGCATTAATACACCAGCTATGCACAGAGTCAGATAATCATGTCTATAGAGCATTTTATTATTGTACTGTGACACTACTGACCATATATGCTGTATACACCATGTGCACCAGCATTAATACACCAGCTATGCACAGAGAGTTAGATAATCATGTCTATAGAGCATTTTATTATTACACTGTGACACTACTGAGCACATATGCTGTATATACTCTGTGCACCAGCATTAATACACTAGCTATGCACAGAGTCAGATAATCATGTCTATAGAGCATTTTATTATTACACTGTGACACTACTGTGCACATATGCTGTATATACCATGTGCACCAGCATTAATACACCAGCTATGCACAGAGTCAGATAATCATGTCTATAGAGCATTTTATTATTGTACTGTGACAATACTGACCATATATGCTGTATATACCGTGTGCACCAGCATTAATACACCAGCTATGCACAGAGTCAGATAATCATGTCTATAGAGCATTTTATTATTACACTGTGACACTACTGAGCACATATGCTGTATATACCCTGTGCACCAGCATTAATACACTAGCTATGCACAGAGAGTCAGATAATGATGTCTATAGAGCATTTTATTATTACACTGTGACACTACTGAGCACATATGCTGTATATACTCCGTGCACCAGCATTAATACACCAGCTATGCACAGAGAGTCCGATAATCATGTCTATAGAGCATTTTATTATTGTACTGTGACACTACTGACCATATATGCTGTATATACCGTGTGCACCAGCATTAATACACCAGCTATGCACAGAGTCAGATAATCATGTCTATAGAGCATTTTATTATTACACTGTGACACTACTGAGCACATATGCTGTATATACCCTGTGCACCAGCATTAATACACTAGCTATGCACAGAGAGTCAGATAATGATGTCTATAGAGCATTTTATTATTACACTGTGACACTAATGAGCATATATACTGTATATAACCTGTGCACCAGCATTAATACACCAGCTATGCACAGAGTCAGATAATCATGTCTATAGAGCATTTTATTATTACACTGTGACACTACTGAGCACAAATGCTGTATACGCCCTGTGCACCAGCATTAATACACCAGCTATGCACAGAGTCAGATAATCATGTCTATAGAGCATTTTATTATTACACCGTGACACTACTGAGCACATATGCTGTATATACCCTGTGCACCAGCATTAATACACTAGCTATGCACAGAGTCAGATAATCATGTCTATAGAGCATTTTATTATTACACTGTGACACTACTGAGCACATATGCTGTATATACCCTGTGCACCAGCATTAATACACCAGCTATGCACAGAGAGTCAGATAATCATGTCTATAGAGCATTTTATTATTACACTGTGACACTACTGAGCACATATGCTGTATATACCGTGTGCACCAGCATTAATACACCAGCTATGCACAGAGAGTCAGATAATCATGTCTATAGAGCATTTTATTATTACACTGTGACACTACTGAGCACATATGCTGTATATACCCTGTGCACCAGCATTAATACACCAGCTATGCACAGAGAGTCAGATAATCATGTCTATAGAGCATTTTATTATTACACTGTGACACTACTGAACACATATGCTGTAAATACCCTGTGCACCAGCATTAATACACCAGCTATGCACAGAGTCAGATAATCATGTCTATAGAGCATTTTATTATTACACTGTGACACTACTGAGCACATATGCTGTATATACCCTGTGCACCAGCATTAATACACCAGCTATGCACAGAGAGTCAGATAATCATGTCTATAGAGCATTTTATTATTACACTGTGACACTACTGAGCACATATGCTGTATATACCCTGTGCACCAGCATTAATACACCAGCTATGCACAGAGAGTCAGATAATCATGTGTATAGAGCATTTTATTATTACACTGTGACACTACTGAGCACATATGCTGTATACGCCATGGGCACCAGCATTAATACACTAGCTATGCACAGAGTCAGAAAATCATGTCTATAGAGCATTTTATTATTACACTGTGACACTACTGAGCACATATGCTGTATACCCCCTGTGCACCAGCATTAATACACCAGATATGCACAGAGTCAGATAATCATGTCTATAGAGCATTTTATTATTACACTGTGACACTACTGAGCACATATGCTGTATATACCCTGTGCACCAGCATTAATACACCAGCTATGCACAGAGTCAGATAATCATGTCTATAGAGCATTTTATTATTACACTGTAGCACTACTGAGCACATATGCTGAATATACTCTGTGCACCAGCATTAATACACCAGCTATGCACAGAGAGTCAGATAATCATGTCTGTAGAGCATTTTATTATTACACTGTGACACTACTGAGCACATATGCTGTATATACCCTGTGCACCAGCATTAATACACCAGCTATGCACAGAGTCAGATAATGATGTCTATAAAACATTTTATTATTACACTGTGACACTACTGAGCACATATGCTGTATATACCCTGTGCACCAGCATTAATACACTAGCTATACACAGAGAGTCAGATAATCATGTCTATAGAGCATTTTATTATTACACTGTGACACTACTGAGCACATATGCTGTATATACCCTGTGCACCAGCATTAATACACCAGCTATGCACAGAGAGTCAGATAATCATGTCTGTAGAGCATTTTATTATTACACTGTGACAGTACTGAGCACATATGCTGTATATACTCTGTGCACCAGCATTAATACACCAGCTATGCACAGAGTCAGATAATCATGTCTATAGAGCATTTTATTATTACACTGTGACACTACTGAACACATATGCTGTATATACCGTGAGCACCAGCATTAATACACCAGCTATGCACAGAGAGTCAGATAATCATGTTTATAGAGCATTTTATTATTACACTGTGACACTACTGAGCACATATGCTGTATATACCCTGTGCACCAGCATTAATACACCAGCTATGCACAGAGAGTCAGATAATCATGTCTATAGAGCATTTTATTATTACACTGTGACACTACTGAGCACATATGCTGTATATACCGTGAGCACCAGCATTAATACACCAGCTATGCACAGAGTCAGATAATCATGTCTATAGAGCATTTTATTATTACACTGTGACACTACTGAGCACATATGCTGTATATACCCTGTGCACCAGCATTAATACACTAGCTATGCACAGAGTCAGATAATCATGTCTGTAGAGCATTTTATTATTGTACTGTGACACTACTGAGCACATATGCTGTATATACCCTGTGCACCAGCATTAATACACCAGCTATGCACAGAGAGTCAGATAATCATGTCTATAGAGCATTTTATTATTACACTGTGACACTACTGAGCACATATGCTGTATATACCCTGTGCACCAGCATTAATACACCAGCTATGCACAGAGAGTCAGATAATCATGTGTATAGAGCATTTTATTAATACACTGTGACACTACTGAGCACATATGCTGTATATACCCTGTGCACCAGCATTAATACACCAGCTATGCACAGAGTCAGATAATCATGTCTATAGAGCATTTTATTATTACACTGTGACACTACTGAGCACATATGCTGTATATACCCTGTGCACCAGCATTAATACACCAGCTATGCACAGAGAGTCAGATAATCATGTCTATAGAGCATTTTATTATTACACTGTGACACTACTGAGCACATATGCTGTATATAACCTGTGCACCAGCATTAATACACCAGCTATGCACAGAGTCAGATAATCATGTCTATAGAGCATTTTATTAATACACTGTGACACTACTGAGCACATATGCTGTATATACCCTGTGCACCAGCATTAATACACCAGCTATGCACACAGAGTCAGATAATCATGTCTATAGAGCATTTTATTATTACACTGTGACACTACTGAGCACATATGCTGTATACACCCTGTGCACCAGCATTAATACACCAGCTATGCACAGAGTCAGATAATCATGTCTATAGAGCATTTTATTATTACACTGTGACACTACTGAACACATATGCTGTATATAACCTGTGCACCAGCATTAATACACCAGCTATGCACAGAGTCAGATAATCATGTCTATAGAGCATTTTATTATTACACTGTGACACTACTGAGCACATATGCTGTATATACCCTGTGCACCAGCATTAATACACCAGCTATGCACAGAGAGTCAGATAATCATGTCTATAGAGCATTTTATTATTACACTGTGACACTACTGAGCACATATGCTGTATACACCCTGTGCACCAGCATTAATACACCAGCTATGCACAGAGTCAGATAATCATGTCTATAGAGCATTTTATTATTACACTGTGACACTACTGAGCACATATGCTGTATACGCCCTGTGCACCAGCATTAATACACTAGCTATGCACAGAGTCAGATAATCATGTCTATAGAGCATTTTATTATTACACTGTGACACTACTGAGCACATATGCTGTATATACCCTGTGCACCAGCATTAATACACCAGCTATGTACAGAGTCAGATAATCATGTCTATAGAGCATTTTATTATTACACTGTGACACTACTGAGCACATATGCTGTATATACCCTGTGCACCAGCATTAATACACCAGCTATGCACAGAGTCAGATAATCATGTCTATAGAGCATTTTATTATTGTACTGTGACACTACTGACCATATATGCTGTATACACCATGTGCACCAGCATTAATACACCAGCTATGCACAGAGAGTTAGATAATCATGTCTATAGAGCATTTTATTATTACACTGTGACACTACTGAGCACATATGCTGTATATACCGTGTGCACCAGCATTAATACACCAGCTATGCACAGAGTCAGATAATCATGTCTATAGAGCATTTTCTTATTACACTGTGACACTACTGAGCACATATGCTGTATATACCCTGTGCACCAGCATTAATACACTAGCTATGCACAGAGTCAGATAATCATGTCTATAGAGCATTTTATTATTACACTGTGACACTACTGAGCACATATGCTGTATATAACCTGTGCACCAGCATTAATACACTAGCTATGCACAGAGAGTCAGATAATCATGTCTATAGAGCATTTTATTATTACACTGTGACACTACTGAGCACATATGCTGTATATACTCTGTGCACCAGCATTAATACACCAGCTATGCACAGAGAGTCAGATAATCATGTCTATAGAGCATTTTATTATTACACTGTGACACTACTGAGCACATATGCTGTATATACCCTGTGCACCAGCATTAATACACTAGCTATGCACAGAGAGTCAGATAATCATGTCTGTAGAGCATTTTATTATTACACTGTGACACTACTGAGCACATATGCTGTATATACCCTGTGCACCAGCATTAATACACCAGCTATGCACAGAGTCAGATAATCATGTCTATAGAGCATTTTATTATTACACTGTGACACTACTGAGCACATATGCTGTATACGCCCTGTGCACCAGCATTAATACACCAGCTATGCACAGAGTCAGATAATCATGTCTGTAGAGCATTTTATTATTACACTGTGACACTACTGAGCACATATGCTGTATATAACCTGTGCACCAGCATTAATACACCAGCTATGCACAGAGTCAGATAATCATGTCTATAGAGCATTTTATTATGACACTGTGACTCTACTGAGCACATATGCTGTATATACCCTGTGCACCAGCATTAATACACTAGCTATGCACAGAGTCAGATAATCATGTCTATAGAGCATTTTATTATTACACTGTGACACTACTGAGCACATATGCTGTATATACCCTGTGCACCAGCATTAATACACCAGCTATACACAGAGAGTCAGATAATCATGTCTATAGAGCATTTTATTATTACACTGTGACACTACTGAGCACATATGTTGTATATAACCTGTGCACTGCCACACAGTACGACTCATACACAAATGAACAAAGAGCTGTGTTTATTTTCTGACATAGAAGTACAAATATCACTAAGCTGGCCCAGCCCTTTGCAGAAGGTTAACTGATGAGACATAGACATTAAAAATACATTACAAATGCAGTGAAGTGATATCTGCGCTGGCTGCTCGGCCACACGGGCTATAAATAGCAGCATGGCCTTACTGAGCTCACACGACTTCCCGCCGTCCACATATGAAAGGCAATAAGGGTCGCTCCGATGAAGAGAGTGATTTACGGATAATGGCAAGAATACGATGTGGCGTGTTGTATGACGCAGGAAAGTTACTCTGTAAGGACTGAATGAATCAGCAGTAATATCTCACATTAACACCTTGCCTGCCGTTTAGCTTATAAATACAGCATCTCACTCTGTACTGTACAACTGGGCAACCTGGGTGCAGGGAAAAGGATGACAACGGATGTGTTATTTTCTATTGGTTTGAGACTGGTAACTCTGTATTTGCAGCCACAGGTACCACGCAGGTATAAAGAGCCAAAGAGCCACCACCTGTAATTTATAAGAAATACAATCTAGTTATCTAGGGACTGTATTTTTTCACTGAGATTTTTTTTTTTGTAATTTTTTCTCTGCGGGTCATTTTGAAATAAAATTCAATGTCAAATTAAGCACAGCGCCAGGTCAATTGCAATGTGTTGATTTACTGGAGAATAAAGCAATTTTTAAGGTTTTATGATAAATTGCAGCAGTTGAAAAATGCATTGCAAATTAGATGCAGATAAAAAAATAAATTAGTCAACACGCTGCTGGTTTGCATTGCTGCTCTGTATTTGACTGTTCTCTTCAAACAGAGCTTTGCTTCTGGCTGCACTGTGTTAAGGAAAACTTACAATGTGCAGCCAGAGCACAGAACTGTCTGAAGAGAACAGCCTGATGTGGAGCAGCGCTGCAAAGTGAAAGGGCTAACAATTCCTGCATGTATCCCAATTTTTCTGCAATGACATCTCAGATTACAGCATGTTCTGCCTTGAGGGAGGTAACAAATAGGTGCAGGTGAGTGCTCTATACAGGGATCAGTGGTGATTCTACATGGGGGCCTACAGGGGCCAGTGCCCCTGTAAAAAACATAATTTATGCTTACCTGATAAATTCCTTTCTCCTGTAGTGTAGTCAGTCCACGGGTCATCCATTACTTATGGGATATTAACTGCTCCCCAACAGGAAGTGCAAGAGGATCACCAAAGCAGAGCTGCTATATAGCTCCTCCCCTCTACGTCACACCCAGTCATTCGACCGAAAACCAAACGAGAAAGGAGAAACTATAGGGTGCAGTGGTGACTGGAGTATAATTTAAAATTTAGACCTGCCATAAAAAACAGGGCGGGCCGTGGACTGACTACACTACAGGAGAAAGGAATTTATCAGGTAAGCATAAATTATGTTTTCTCCTGTTAAGTGTAGTCAGTCCACGGGTCATCCATTACTTATGGGATACCAATACCAAAGCTAAAGTACACGGATGACGGGAGGGACAGGCAGGATCTTTATACGGAAGGAACCACTGCCTGAAGAACCGTTCTCCCAAAAACAGCCTCCGAAGAAGCAAAAGTGTCAAATTTGTAAAATTTGGAAAAAGTATGAAGAGAAGACCAAGTTGCAGCCTTGCAAATCTGTTCAACAGAGGCCTCATTCTTAAAGGCCCAAGTGGAAGCCACAGCTCTAGTAGAATGAGCTGTAATCCTTTCAGGAGGTTGCTGTCCAGCAGTCTCATAGGCTAAACGTATTATGCTACGAAGCCAAAAGGATAGAGAGGTAGCAGATGCTTTTTGACCTCTCCTCTGTCCAGAATAAACGACAAACAGGGAAGAAGTTTGGCGAAAATCTTTAGTTGCCTGTAAATAAAATTTCAGGGCACGGACTACGTCTAGATTGTGCAGAAGTCGTTCCTTCTTTGAAGAAGGGTTAGGGCACAATGATGGAAAAACAATCTCTTGATTGATATTCTTGTTAGTGACTACCTTAGGTAAGAACCCAGGTTTAGTACGCAGAACTACCTTATCTGAATGAAAAATCAGATAAGGAGAATCACAATGTAAGGCTGATAACTCAGAGACTCTACGAGCCGAGGAAATAGCCATTAAAAACAGAACTTTCCAAGATAACAGCTTGATATCAATGGAATGAAGGGGTTCAAACGGAACACCCTGTAAAACGTTAAGAACTAAATTTAAGCTCCACGGTGGAGCTACAGTCTTAAACACAGGCTTAATCCTAGCCAAAGCCTGACAAAAAGCCTGAACGTCTGGAACTTCTGACAGACGTTTGTGTAAAAGGATGGACAGAGCTGAGATCTGTCCCTTTAAAGAACTTGCAGATAAACCCTTTTCTAAACCTTCTTGTAGAAAAGACAATATCCTAGGAATCCTAACCTTACTCCATGAGTAACTCTTGGATTCGCACCAGTGTAAGTATTTACGCTATATCTTATGGTAAATTTTCCTGGTAACAGGTTTCCTAGCCTGTATTAAGGTATCAATTACTGACTCCGAAAATCCACGCTTTGATAAAATCAAGCGTTCAATTTCCATGCAGTCAGCTTCAGAGAAATTAGATTTTGATGTTTGAAAGGACCCTGAATTAGAAGGTCCTGTCTCAGAGGCAGAGACCAAGGTGGACAGGATGACATGTTCACTAGATCTGCATACCAGGTCCTGCGTGGCCACGCAGGTGCTATTAGAATCACCGATGCTTTCTCCTGTTTGATCCTGGCAATCAAACGAGGAAGCATCGGGAAGGGTGGAAACACATAAGCCATCCTGAAGGTCCAAGGTGCTGTCAAGGCATCTATCAGGACCGCTCCCGGGTCCCTGGACCTGGACCCGTAACAAGGAAGCTTGGCGTTCTGGCGAGACGCCATGAGATCCATATCTGGTTTGCCCCAACGTCAAAGTATTTGGGCAAAGACCTCCGGATGAAGTTCCCACTCCCCCGGATGAAAAGTCTGGCGACTTAGGAAATCCGCCTCCCAGTTCTCCACTCCTGGGATGTGGATCGCTGACAGGTGGCAAGAGTGAGACTCTGCCCAGCGAATTATCTTTGATACTTCCATCATCGCTAGGGAACTCCTTGTCCCTCCCTGATGGTTGATGTAAGCCACAGTCGTGATGTTGTCCGACTGAAACCTGATGAACCTCAGAGTTGCTAACTGAGGCCAAGCCAGAAGGGCATTGAGAACTGCTCTCAATTCCAGAATGTTTATTGGAAGGAGACTCTCCTCTTGAGTCCATGATCCCTGAGCCTTCAGGGAATTCCAGACAGCGCCCCAACCTAGTAGGCTGGCGTCTGTTGTTACAATTGTCCAGTCTGGCCTGCTGAAGGGCATCCCCCTGGACAGATGTGGCCGAGAAAGCCACCATAGAAGAGAATCTCTGGTCTCTTGATCCAGATTCAGCGTAGGGGACAAATCTGAGTAATCCCCATTCCACTGACTTAGCATGCACAATTGCAGCGGTCTGAGGTGCAGGCGTGCAAAAGGAACTATGTCCATTGCCGCTACCATTAAGCCGATTACCTCCATGCATTGAGCCACTGACGGGTGTTGAATGGAATGAAGGACACGGCAAGCATTTAGAAGCTTTGTTAACCTGTCCTCTGTCAGGTAAATTTTCATTTCTACAGAATCTATAAGAGTCCCCAAGAAGGGAACTCTTGTGAGTGGTAAGAGAGAACTCTTCTCCTCGTTCACTTTCCACCCATGCGACCTTAGAAATGCCAGTACTAACTCTGTATGAGACTTGGCAGTTTGGAAGCTTGACGCTTGTATCAGAATGTCGTCTAGGTACGGAGCTTCCGAAAATTCCTCGCGGTCTTAGTACCGCCAGAAGAGAGCCCAGAACCTTTGTAAAGATTCTTGGAGCCGTAGCCAACCCGAAGGGAAGAGCTACAAACTGGTAATGCCTGTCTAGGAAGGCAAACCTTAGATACCGGTAATGTTCTTTGTGAATCGGTATGTGAAGGTAAGCATCCTTTAAATCCACTGTGGTCATGTACTGACCTCTTTGGATCATGGGTAAGATTGTCCGAATAGTTTCCATTTTGAACGATGGAACTCTTAGGAATTTGTTTAGGATCTTTAAATCCAATATTGGTCTGAAGGTTCCCTCTTTTTTGGGAACCACAAACAGATTTGAGTAAAACCCTTGTCCGTGTTCCGACCACGGAACTGGGTGGATCACTCCCATTAGTAAAAGGTCTTGTACACAGCGTAGAAACGCCTCTTTCTTTATCTGGTTTGTTGACAACCTTGAAAGGTGAAATCTCCCTTGTGGAGGAGAAGCTTTGAAGTCCAGAAGATATCCCTGAGATATGATCTCCAACGCCCAGGGATCCTGGACATCTCTTGCCCAAGCCTGGGCGAAGAGAGAGAGTCTGCCCCCCACTAGATCCGTTTCCGGATCGGGGGCCCTCACTTCATGCTGTCTTAGGGGCAGCAGCAGGTTTTCTGGCCTGCTTGCCCTTGTTCCAGGTCTGGTTAGGTTTCCAGCCTTGTCTGTAGCGAGCAACAGCTCCTTCCTGTTTTGGAGCAGAGGAAGTTGATGCTGCTCCTGCCTTGAAGTTACGAAAGGCACGAAAATTAGACTGTCTAGCCCTAGGTTTGGCTCTGTCTTGAGGCAGGGCATGGCCTTTACCTCCCGTAATATCAGCGATAATTTCTTTCAAACCGGGCCCGAATAAAGTCTGCCCCTTGAAAGGTATGTTAAGTAATTTAGATTTAGAAGTTACATCAGCTGACCAGGATTTTAGCCACAGCGCTCTGCGTGCCTGAATGGCGAATCCGGAATTCTTAGCCGTAAGTTTAGTTAAATGTACTACGGCATCAGAAATAAATGAATTAGCTATCTTAAGGTTTTTAAGCTTGTGTGTAATCTCATCTAATGGCGCTGAGTCAAGGGTCTCTTCCAGAGACTCAAACCAAAATGCTGCCGCAGCCGTGACAGGCGCAATGCATGCAAGGGGTTGCAATATAAAACCTTGTTGAACAAACATTTTCTTAAGGTAACCCTCTAACTTTTTATCCATTGGATCTGAAAAGGCACAACTATCCTCCACCGGGATAGTGGTACGCTTAGCTAAAGTAGAAACTGCTCCCTCCACCTTAGGGACCGTTTGCCATAAGTCCCGTGTGGTGGCGTCTATTGGAAACATTTTTCTGAATATAGGAGGGGGTGAGAAAGGCACACCGGGTCTATCCCACTCCTTAGTAACAATTTCAGTAAGTCTCTTAGGTATAGGAAAAACATCAGTACTCGTCGGTACCGCAAAATATTTATCCAACCTACACATTTTCTCTGGGATTGCAACTGTGTTACAATCATTCAGAGCCGCTAACACCTCCCCTAGTAATACACGGAGGTTTTCCAGCTTAAACTTAAAATTTGAAATGTCTGAATCCAGTTTATTTGGATCAGATCCGTCACCCGCAGAATGAAGCTCTCCGTCCTCATGCTCTGCAAATTGTGACGCAGTATCAGACATGGCCCTAGCATTATCAGCGCACTCTGTTCTCACCCCAGAGTGATCTCGTTTACCCCTAAGTTCTGGCAATTTAGACAAAACTTCAGACATAACATTAGCCATGTCTTGTAGAGTGATTTGTAATGGCCGCCCTGATGTACTTGGCGTTACAATATCACGCACCTCCTGAGCGGGAGATGCAGGTACTGACACGTGAGGCAAGTTAGTCGGCATAACTTCCCCCTCGTTGTCTGGTGAATGTTGCTTAACATGTACAGATTGACTTTTATTTAAAGTAGCATCAATGCAATTAGTACATAAATTTCTATTGGGCTCCACCTTGGCTTTTGAACATATTGCACAAAGAGATTCCTCTGTGTCAGACATGTTTAAACAAACTAGCAATTAGACTAGCAAGCTTGGAAATACTTTTCAACTAAATTTACAAGCAATATGCAAAACGTTACTGTGCCTTTAAGAAGCACACAAAAACTGTCACAGTTGAATAACAATGAACCGGATTAGTTATAGAAACCAAATTTTCACAGTAAAAATCATAAATTTAGCAAAGGATTGCACTAATTAGCAATGGATGATTAACCCTTAATACCAGAAAAAACGGATAACAATTGAAAATATAAGCGTTTTTATCACAGTCAAAGCACAGTCTCACAGGTCTGCTGTGAGTGATTACCTCCCTCAAAACTAGTTTTGAAGACCCCTGAGCTCTGTGGAGACGTCCTGGATCATCCAGGGAGAAAAAGGCAGACTGTGACTGAATTTCTGATGCGTAGTAAAAGCGCCAAAATAGGCCCCTCCCACTTACAATACAACAGTGAGGGAAGCTCAGTAAACTGTTTTAATTTAAAACAAACGACAGCCATGTGGAAAATAACGCCCAAACCAATTTTTCACCAAGTACCTCAGATAATTAAACGATTTAACATGCCAGCAAACGTTTAAAATCTAATTTATGAAATGTCATTAAAAGCCTGCTGCTAGTCGCTCACACTGCAAGTTAGGCTAAAAGTTATATGCATACAGTATTTTCCCAGTGAAGTGCCATTCCCCAGAAATACTTAAGTGTAAACATACATACATATCAGCCTGATACCAGTTGCTACTACTGCATTTAAGGCTGTACTTACATTATATCGGTATTAGCAGTATTTTCTCAGTCAATTCCATTCCTTAGAAAATAATATACTGCAACATACCTCTTTGCAGGTGAACCTGCCCGCTGTCCCCTGATCTGAAGTTACCTTACTCCTCAGAATGGCCGAGAACAGCAAATGGATCTTAGTTACGTCCGCTAAGATCATACACAAAACTCAGGTAGATTCTTCTTCAAATTCTGCCTGAGAAGAAAACAACACACTCCGGTGCCGTTTAAAATAACAAACTTTTGATTGAAGATATAAAAACTAAGTTTAATCACCACAGTCCTCTCACACATCCTATCTATTAGTTGGGTGCAAGAGAATGACTGGGTGTGACGTAGAGGGGAGGAGCTATATAGCAGCTCTGCTTGGGTGATCCTCTTGCACTTCCTGTTGGGGAGGAGTTAATATCCCATAAGTAATGGATGACCCGTGGACTGACTACACTTAACAGGAGAAATGTCCCTGCCCCCCCCCCCTGTGGCCCCCCTGAGCTGCCCGGTAATATCTATTTAAAAAAAAACGGACATAGCTCTTAAGAGGATTCATAGTGTGTTTGAACTTTTTTAGGCCAGGACCAGGCCGCATCCAGCTGTACCCAACCTACCCAGCCCGTGTTCCACTTCCACCCACAACTGGCACCCCTTTTAGCCTGCTACTCAGCTGGAGCAGGACTGAGTCTACGGACTACTAGTCTAGCAGACAGCCGGCACAGCTTGCTTCCTGATCAATGCGTGCTGTGAGGCTGTCGGACGTCACGTGATCATGCGCATGACATCACATCAGCGAGAAGACCCGCATTGTGAGGGGAGTATCAGTAAAACAGGGGTGACCCGGGTGTGTTAGCGTTTATGGATGGTATATCTGTGTGTATTTGTGTCTTACAGGGAAAATATTACCTCATAAACAAAATAAGCCGCATCAGTAAATATTATGAATATATGAGCGTTATACAGTCACCCTTTGAATAACATTCTGTGTATAATTGTCTGCAGCAATGTTATAAGCCATACTGATCCTCGCTTCTACCTACTGCAGATGAAACCAAACAGCAATGAAATTAAGTTCACTCATTTTAAATATATCCGATGCATTTCTTATGTTTTTTATCTTTCATTTTTATTCTCTCCAAGAAGTTTTAGTTTGGACCATTCCAAGTAATGTTTTCAGTTTTGTTGGGGTTTTTTGTGGGCTAGATATTGAACTAGGCGGTAATTGTCCCCATGCTGGTTATATATTACTAGAAAATATTAATAATGGTTTAGGTTTATGTGATCTGTTCCCAATTTATTCCTATATACCTTAAACTATGTAAATAGTGGGATTTTATAATATGATATCCAACAGGATATTCCTTTATAATCTTATACCACTATTGTGAAGCCTGAAGTGGATTAGTATAACATAATTACCTCCAGGTCTCTCTTGTATGCCAATAAAAAATATTCTGAAGTCTGCATGGGTGGGTTTGCCCACAGACATTTTTTTATGCCTATAAAACATTCTAAAGACTGGAGAGCTGATTTGAGGTGCTTGCCTCCATGCTGTTCCTATGTTCGGAAGGCTCAATATGATGCTAGGGTTGCCAGCTGTCCAGTAAAATCTTCACAGAAAAAATGGACAGTTAAATGTCCAGTATTTTAAACTGCATTTCGATAAATAATACATTTTATTGAGTGAAGTAATCAACAGTATCTTCCCGTGTTAAGAAGGGAGGGATGGTTACTTGTGAAATGAGACGCATGCCTCTACGTTTTTCTGCTTCTAGTAGTTTGTTTCCGTTTATTAATGTGCCCCTCCTTGCCCCCCCCCCCCCAGTAAAATTTGTCTAGAACCGCCACTGACAGGGATGGTCTCACAGACTCCACTTGAAAACTTTTTAGCTCCTCCCCTGGACTGCTTTACTCTACCTCTAAACTTTTTAGCTCCTCCCCTAGACTGCTTTACTCTACCTTGTAACTTTTAGCTCCTCCCCTGGACTGCTTTACTCTACCTCTAAACTTTTAGCTCCTCCCCTAGACTGCTTTACTCTACCTCTAAACTTTTAGCTCCTCCCCTGGACTGCTTTACTCTGAATTTAAACTTTTAGCTCCACCCCTGGATTGCTTTACTCTACCTCTAAACTTTTAGCTCCACCCCTGGAATGCTTTACTCTACCTCTAAACGTTGAGCTCCACCCCTGGAATGCTTTACTTTACCTCTAAACTTTTAGCTCCACCCCTGGACTGCTTTACTCTACCTTTAAAATTCTAAGCTCCATCCCATATTACCCTTTACTGCCAGTCTGCCCACACCCACCCCTAACACTAGTTAAGTCCCCACCACATAAAGGTGCATAAAGGGACAGTCAGCTCAAAATGTTTTATTGTTTAAAAGATAGATAATGCCTTTATTACCCATTCCCCACAGTTATAATAATATACTTTTTACCTCTGTGATTACCTTGTATCTAAAGCATCTTCTGACAGCCCCTGATCACATGACTTAAAATGTATTATCTACTGACTTGCATTTCGGCCAATTAGTGCTGTGTTGTTAGAATACACAAGAATCAGCACAATGTTAGCTATATGGTACACATCAACTAGTAGTCTCTTGTTGTGAAAAGCTAATAAAAAGAGCATGTGATAAGAGGCTGTCTGCAGTGGCTTAGAAACAGGCAGAAATTTAGAGGCTTACATATTATAAAATATATTAACATAACAATGTTGGTTGTGCAAAACTGGGGAATGGGTACTAAAGGCGTTATCTATCTTTTTAAACAATAACAATTCTTGTGTTGACTGCCCCTTTAATTATTATCAGGGGGGAAAAATGAAAGCATGTTACAGGAAACACTCCTGCCCCTGTGGTGACTGTTGAGAAACCACAACTTTTAGATTTAAAACTACAGACAAATAAAAAAAATATAAAAGTGCATTTTTCACTGTGCAGAATTAAACCTTTAATAGTAAAAGAATCTTTAAAAACAGCTAGAAGAAGCTGTAATCTCGCACACAATCGTATGTTGTGCCACACAAATATGTTATTTTACAGGATTATATTGAAAGGATCTCCCACATTAATAAAGTTGTATTGATTTACAGACTTACAATGTCACATGTCTGTCTGTCTGTCCCTAGAGCAGCCGCCGCTTGCCATACAAATATAACGTGTAGTTGTATCTCTCTGTCTTTAACTGTTCAGGAAACAGATCACAGACATTTACTAAATTAATTATCAATTCGGTTGATGGGAACTGTCCTCACAAAACTGACATCTGAGCAGAAAAAACACAGTTTTCAATATAGGGGCCGTGAAGCGTAAGTGCACTGCTGCAAAATGTCGCAAAGGAGCCCCAATAAAATGCAGGAACTGCAGACACCGACAACAATGACCCGTTATAAAAATATAAATGGAATGTGATGTAAATAGATACAAAGGCAAATAAGCAAGCGCCCAATTCTTATTTGTGTTATTTCTCTTCGTGCTGGCGAGTTTCTGGTCCTCATGGTCCAATTATCAATTCATCAGAGAGAAATCACACACAAACAAATGTGTCTGAAGGTAGTGTAGCTAATGTATGGGACCGGGATGCTGGGGCTTGTGCGGCCCTTTGGGTGAGGTCTAGGCAGGTCTGTGCTGAACCAGGTCCTCTATAGGGAAGGAAGAGTGGCTTGTATGTGTCAGTCACACATTAGTAAAACTTATTTAGCTCCTTACAGGGTATAGGTTTATGTTGTAGCTGCTTATTCTGCTGAATGTTATCAAGTACCTGCCTACCCTGCATACCGGAGTAGGTAAGGAAAGCTAACCCAGGTATACTCATAGCACATAATAACCAGAAAGCACATCAAATACAGGGCAACTCCTATCAACAGCAACTGATTAAATAGATCAGCTAAACTAGCAGCCAACACACATCAAATACAGGGCAACTCCTATCAACAGCAACTGATTAAATAGATCAGCTAAACTAGCAGCCAACACACATCAAATACAGGGCAACTCCTATCAACAGCAACTGATTAAAAGATTAGCTAAACTAGCAGCCAACACAGATCACATACAGGGCAACTCCTATCAACAGCAACTGATTAAATAGATCAGCTAAACTAGCAGCCAACACACATCAAATACAGGGCAACTCCTATCAACAGCCACTGATTAAATAGATCAGCTAAACAAGCAGCCAACACACACCAAATACAGGGCAACTCCTATCAACAGCCACTGATTAAATAGATCAGCTAAACTAGCAGCCAACACACATCACATACAGGGCAACTCCTATGAACAGCCACTGATTAAATAGATCAGCTAAACTAGCAGCCAACACACATCAAATACAGGGCAACTCCTATCAACAGCCACTGATTAAATAGATCAGCTAAACAAGCAGCCAACACACATCAAATACAGGGCAACTCCTATCAACAGCAACTGATTAAATAGATAAGCTAAACTAGCAGCCAACACACATCAAATACAGGGCAACTCCTATCAACAGCAACTGATTAAATAGATCAGCTAAACTAGCAGCCAACACACATCAAATACAGGGCAACTCCTATCAACAGCAACTGATTAAATAGATCAGCTAAACTAGCAGCCAACACACATCAAATACAGGGCAACTCCTATCAACAGCAACTGATTAAATAGATCAGCTAAACTAGCAGCCAACACACATCAAATACAGGGCAACTCCTATCAACAGCAACTGATTAAATAGATCAGCTAAACTAGCAGCCAACACACATCAAATACAGGGCAACTCCTATCAACAGCAACTGATTAAATAGATCAGCTAAACTAGCAGCCAACACACATCAAACACAGGGCAACTCCTATCACCAGAAACTGATTAAATAGATCAGCTAAACTAGCAGCCAACACACATCAAACACAGGGCAACTCAGCAACTGATTAAATAGATCAGCTAAACTAGCAGCCAACACACATCAAATACAGGGCAACTCCTATCAACAGCCACTGATTAAATAGATCAGCTAAACAAGCAGCCAACACACATCAAATACAGGGCAACTCCTATCAACAGCCACTGATTAAATAGATCAGCTAAACAAGCAGCCAACACACATCAAATACAGGGCAACTCCTATCAACAGCAACTGTTTAAATAGATCAGCTAAACTAGCAGCCAACACACATCAAATACAGGGCAACTCCTATCAACAGCAACTGATTAAATAGATCAGCTAAACTAGCAGCCAACACACATCAAATACAGGGCAACTCCTATCAACAGCAAAAGATTAAATAGATCAGCTAAACTAGCAGCCAACACACATCAAATACAGGGCAACTCCTATCACC
Source organism: Bombina bombina (assembly GCF_027579735.1). Taxonomy (NCBI): domain Eukaryota; kingdom Metazoa; phylum Chordata; class Amphibia; order Anura; family Bombinatoridae; genus Bombina; species Bombina bombina. The sequence continues at coordinate 19,048,364 of NC_069500.1, forward strand.
AGCAAATGATTAAAAAGATCAGCTAAACTAGCAGCCAACACACATCAAATACAGGGCAACTCCTATCAACAGCAACTGATTAAATAGATCAGCTAAACTAGCAGCCAACACACATCAAATACAGGGCAACTCCTATCAACAGCAACTGATTAAATAGATCAGCTAAACTAGCAGCCAACACACATCAAACACAGGGCAACTCCTATCACCAGCAACTGATTAAATAGATCAGCTAAACTAGCAGCCAACACACATCAAACACAGGGCAACTCAGCAACTGATTAAATAGATCAGCTAAACTAGCAGCCAACACACATCAAATACAGGGCAACTCATATAAACAACAACTGATTAAATAGATCAGCTAAACTAGCAGCCAACACACATCAAATACAGGGCAACTCCTATCAACAGCAACTGATTAAAAAGATCAGCTAAACTAGCAGCCAACACACATCAAATACAGGGCAACTCCTATCAACAGCAACTGATTAAATAGATCAGCTAAACTAGCAGCCAACACACATCAAATACAGGGCAACTCCTATCACCAGAAAATGATTAAATAGATCAGCTAAACTAGCAGCCAACACACATCAAATACAGGGCAACTCCTATCAACAGCAAAAGATTAAATAAATCAGCTAAACTAGCAGCCAAAACACATCAAATACAGGGCAACTCCTATCAACAGCAACTGATTAAATAGATCAGCTAAACTAGCAGCCAACACACATCAAATACAGGGCAACTCCTATCAACAGCAACTGATTAGATAGATCAGCTAAACTAGCAGCCAACACACATCAAATCCAGAGCAACTCCTATCAACAGCAACTGATTAAATCGATCAGCTAAACTAGCAGCCAACACATCAAATACAGGGCAACTCCTATCAACAGCAACTGATTAAATCGATCAGCTAAACTAGCAGCCAACACACATCAAATACAGGGCAACTCCTATCAACAGAAACTGATTAAATAGATCGGCTAAACTAGCAGCCAACACACATCAAATACAGGGCAACTCCTATCAACAGCAACTGATTAAATAGATCGGCTAAACTAGCAGCCAACAGACATCAAATACAGGGCAACTCCTATCAACAGCAACTGATTAAATAGATCAGCTAAACTAGCAGCCAACAGACATCAAATACAGGGCAACTCCTATCAACAGCAACTGATTAAATAGATCGGGTAAACTAGCAGCCAACAGACATCAAATACAGGGCAACTCCTATCAACAGCAACTGATTAAATAGATCAGCTAAACTAGCAGCCAACACACATCAAATACAGGGCAACTCCTATCAACAACAAATGATTAAATAGATCAGCTAAACTAGCAGCCAACACACATCAAATACAGGGCAACTCCTATCAACAACAAATGATTAAATAGATCAGCTAAACTAGCAGCCAACACACATCAAAGCTCCATAATGAACAGCAAAGTCAAAATTAAACTTCAATGATTCAGATAGAGAATGTAGTTTTAAACAACTTTCCAATTTACTTCTATTATCTAATTTGCTCAGTTCTCTTGGTATCCTATGCTAAAAAGCATACCTCAGGATGAGCAAAGTATCGGTGGAAGCTAGATGTTGATTGGTGGTTGCCCATAAATGCCACTTCTCATTGGCTCACCAGATGTGAATTTGAAAATTAAAATCAGCCAATGAAAATGCAAGGGTACACCTATATAAAGGGGTTACTTCGCATTCAAAATTCAGTGTGTGACAGGTGACCGCATGAAGAGGATGTCAGGCGGAAGATCAGAAGATAGATGAAGATAGAAGACCACCACCGCTGGGATAGAAGAGGAGCACCGCAGTTGGTGATCACGATGGAGCTGGATTCAAGTTTGGTGGGTAACATCTTTGGGGTTTAGTGGTAGACTGTTTTTTGGGTGTTTTTTGTTTTTTAGAGTAGTTTTTTTTGTTGGGCAGCAAAAGAGCTTTAGGGCACTGCCTTACCAAATGCAATGCCCAACCAAATGCTCTTTTCAGGGTTATTTTTAAAGTAGCTTTTTTTAGTTAGGCTTTTTTTTTGTGGGGTGCGGGGTTACTTGTAGAATGGGGTATTATTTTTTTGGGTGAAAAAGAGCTAAATCACAAGCCCTACAAAAAGTCCTTCTAATGGCTATAGTTTAGTGTAAGTATGGGATTTTTTTTTTTTTTTAAGTGGGGCATTATTTTTAGGTTGAAATATTTTTTATTGGTATGTATCACAACATATCAATCATGACAATAGCATTTTAGATTTTAACAATGGTCAATCTATGCTTTACGGTGTCAACATCCTTTATTTTTGTATAACTATCCCCTCCCCTCCCCCCCTCCCCTCTAACTTTAACAACAAACCAAATGTTTAACAAAATTAAAACATTAATTCTTCCCGTTGAGCAGTCAATAATGTCTCTTACTTTATTATCTACATTTTTCCTTTTTGATTTCGGTATTTGTTACCACTGTTTATTCTCTCACACTAACTGTTTTTCTGATGGATGAGGAGTATTACGGCCCTAAGCTTTTATTCCCTTAAGCATTCTGTGTTCCCTCCGGACCCAGATCAGTAATCCTACGAGCTCCGTGTTTATTCATTATCCAATGTACCCAAATATTCTGAAAGTGCCCCATCTTGCTCTGTATCCATGCTGCTGACTCAGACATTGCATAAATGCCTTCTATTTTATCTATTACTTCCGACCATCCTGGCGCCCCTACCTTCCAGTACCTGGCTATACAGAGTCTTGTGGCTGTACATAATATGTTGATCAGTGTATTAACCGCCGAATTTAACGATTCCTGTGGGACATGTAGTAAAGCCTGTGATGCTGTTAGCTTAAATGTATCTCCTAACATTTTTATGAGGAGGTTTTCAAGTTTATGCCATGTAGGTTTTATTTTTGGACAATCCCACCACATATGGATATAGGATCCAATCTCTGAACATCCCCTGTAACATGATCTGCTATCCTGAGGAGTGTAATGTGACGATTTCAAAGGTGTGAGATACCATCGATATGAAGTCTTAAGTGCGTTCTCTATGAGGTCTGCTCCTATTAATCCCTTACTGATACTAGCATAAATATTCCGCCATTCCTCTTTCTCGTACCGAGCTTCTAAGTCTATTTCCCAGTTCTCATGTAACTTCGGTTTTGTTTTGTTTTTGGCTTCCTGCAGCGCTAAATATAACCGCGATATTACTTTTTTTCCCCTATCTGATGATTTTATAAGCTGTTCTAGAGTAGTGAGTGTAGCGGGTATATGGCCTTGCCTATATTTGTTGATTGCACTGGATACCTGGAGATATAAAAACCATGGTAAAGTGACTGGGTGTATTTTTTCTTTTATCTGTGTATATGTCATCATTTTTCCTTTATCTAAGACGTCCGCTACTCTGTAGAGTCCCTTATTCTCCCATTTGGCTACTTGTCTCTGAAAATCTATGTGTATCAGTGCTCTAAGTGGTATTGTCGTGGATTGCTGTGGAATGAGTTTCAGTGTTTTAGTCAAGTGATGCCATAGATGCTTAGTTTCCTCTGTGATCTTCAGTTTTTGCTGTGACTTCTGTGTTTGCGTATTGGGGTTCCATATGATGTCTATTGGGTTACTATAGCCTCCTATGTCTGCTTCGATGCCAGGCCATGTAAGACCTCTGCAGCCCTTAACTATTAATGTAGTCTGTGCTAATCTGGCTGCCTGATAATAGTCCACCAAATTGGGCACACCTATGCCTCCTAAGTGTTTATGCTGTTTGAGTATGTGTGCAGCAATTCTGGCCGCTTTATTGCCTCTTATAAATCTAATTATTTCTGACTGCAAATCTTCCAGATCCTTTTGCGGGACTTTGATAGGTAGAGCTCTAAACAGATATAGCAATCTTGGAAGCACATTCATCTTTACTGCCACTAGTCTACCGTACCATGAAAAACTGCCCTTCCGCCACTTTCTTATATCGTTTCTTATAGTTTTAAAGAGAGGAGGATAATTTGCTTTGTATAAGGTTTCCGTTGAGGTTGTAATTTGTACCCCCAGGTATTTAATTGCGTTTTTAGCCCATTTAAAGTCGAAATTGGCTTCTATTAATTTTTGTGTATGCGTCGGTATTGACAATGGGAGAGCCTCACATTTGTCTGAGTTAATTTTGAACCCCGAGACCCTGGAGAATTCATCTATTAATTGATACAGATTGGGGAGGGACCTCAAAGGTTTTGTGAGCGTAAGTAAAATATCGTCCGCGAATAAAGTTAATTTGTGTTCCCCCTTTTCTAGTTGGATTCCCTTAATATCTGTGTTGGTCCTAATGCAAGCTGCTAAAGGCTCCACGCAAAGGGCAAACAAAAGGGGCGACAACGGACATCCCTGTCGTGTGCCATTTAATATATTAATGGGCCTTGATTGATACCCTGCTGCTCTTATCGTGGCTGTAGGTGCTGAATATAGACTCTTTATTGCCTTAATGAATTTGTCTCCGAATCCCACATGTTTTAGAATGTCTAGCATGTATAACCAGTCCACCCTGTCAAACGCCTTCTCCGCGTCCAGTGAAAGGAGCAGAGAAGGCGTTTCCGTTTTCTCCAAATACTCCACCAGGGCTATAGTACGTCGTACATTGTCAGGGGCTTCCCTATCCTTAATGAAACCGACTTGGTCGGGGTGAATCAGTGAGGGGAGATATAGCTTTAGTCTATTCGCCAAAATTTTTGTGAAAATTTTCACATCTTGGTTAATTAACGAAATTGGCCTATAATTTTGGGGTAGTTTAGGGTTTTTTCCTGGTTTCGGGATTACTACTATCTTAGCTCTTAGTAGGTCTGGTGGGATCTGGGCACCCCCCAAAATATCATTACAAAATTTATGTATATGTGGTAACAGATTTGTTTTGTAAAATTTGTAGTATTCTCCCGAAAACCCGTCTGGTCCGGGCGCTTTGCCATTTTTGAGGTCTTTTATTGCTAGACTAATTTCCTGCATTGTAATCTCTGCCTCCATCGCCTCTACCCCTTCTTTATCTAATTTGGGCATATCTGCTTTCTCTAAAAGTTGGGACTTGATAAGTTCTGTTTGAGTGGTATGTTGTGCTGTATGCCCGTTATAGAGCGTCTCATAATATTGTGCGAAGCAATCTGTAATTTCTTGTGGGTTTGATGTTACTGTCCCGTCTGTTTTTTGTATTTGTCGGATAGACATAGTTTTTGTCCTTTCCCTCAGCTTATGGGCTAGATATCTGTCAGGTTTATTTGCGTGTAGAAAATAAAATGTTTTCAGTTTATGTAGTGCTCTAAGGGAGTTATCATTTAAGATTTTATTCAGGTCTTTCCTTTTTTGTGTTAATTGTTCTAAAATTGCTTGGGTCTTGGTGGATCTATGTGTTCTCTCTAAGTCCTCAATGTCTCGCTGTAGGGTGTCTACCGTACTTCTAATCTTTTTCAGGTGTTTTGCTTTTTCTTTGATCAACATGCCTCTAATGAATGGCTTATGGGCTGCCCATATAATGCTCGGACTGCTTAGAGAATTAGTGTTTATACTCCAGTACTCTTTAAGGTGTCCGAGAATTGTAGATTGTATGTTTGGCTGTTTTAAGAGCACTGGATCATACGTCCATGATCTCTGTCTGTTTACATTTATTATGCCGTCTAGTTGTATTTGTATAATAGAATGGTCAGACCATACTGAGGCGTGAATTTTTGAAAATGTTAGGTTGGGTAGCAGAATTTGGCTAATGTAAATATAGTCCAGTTTAGTGTATAATTTGTGTGCAGGTGAGTAATATGTATGGTCCGAGGTCTGGCCATATAGTGTTGTCCATGTATCCAAAATATTGTGGCTCTCTAGTGTGTCTCTAATGGATTTAGAGATAGAGTTTAGTCTTAACTGTTTGCTAGAAATTTTGGATGAAGTGTCCTTCCTAGTTGTACTTAAGTTTATATTAAAGTCACCTGCTAAAATAATTTTTGTTTGCGACCATTGAGTCAGGATGTGGGATAGATTTGTAAAAAAGGTATGTTGTTGTTCGTTAGGAGCGTATATGTTGCACAGTGTGACCTGTGCTCCCTGTAAATTACCCCTTACTATAATATACCTTCCCTCCTTGTCCTTTATGATCTCTTCCTTAGTGAATTGGAGTGAGTTGTGTATGAGGATAGATACCCCCCTTTTTTTGCTATCAGCGGTGGCATGAAAATGTTGCTGAAAATGTTTTGACCAGTGTCTAGGGATTTGCTGTTGGACGAAATGTGTCTCCTGGAGGAATATGATTTTGGCCCCCAAGTTTAAGTATTGTGTGATCGCTGTTTTCCTTTTTGTGTCTGTGTTTAGACCCCGTACATTGTGGGATATGATATGTAACTTAGCTGCCATATGTAGTGTCCCCCCTCCTCATCCCCCTATACCTGAATAGTACGTCCTCCTTATCCTCACTTCTGTTTTTGTTATTCTGATTTTCAGTTTTCTGGAGAGAAAATTTTTCATTATACTGCTCAACGGAACTTGAAATAAAAAAAAATAACCCAATTTTAAACATAGTCACAATCGTATATACAACATTAATATTTGTCTGGTGTTTTAACTTCCACCCAAACATTTCACTTTAGTTGGATATGTAGTTATGTTAACAAAAACTGCTGGATTGCACCCTATACATATTAAAACATGAGTGCTCTAGAAACTAAGCGAACTGGCTTATCTTGCCCTGGGTATAAACTGTATAACATTAGATATAGCAGATTTGATTTAATACCTATTCATCTTTTATCTATTGTAATTAACCTAATCAACTGATGTCAAAGAATTTCAAACAATTCACATTGCATAAACTGGATCCTACCCCACATCAGGGGGCTCACACCTGTGTCACCTATTTACCATCGTAGGCTTACAGTGAATCATAAACATTATGCCCCCAGATTATGTACTCTCCTCCTTATTGTAGGAGAAGGTTTAGAAGCACAAATGTCTACATAAATACCGTCTCATTTTTGTCTCTGGTTAGTCCTTCAAGGTCTTTGTTTTCTTTTGGGAACTTTTGTCCATCTCTCAGTTTGTTGGATTCCTCTCTGTTGTCGAGGGGGTCTTCTGTTGTTATCCTGTTGATTATCAGGATCCTCTGGGCACTCTAGTTTAAGTATCTGACAGATCCCTGGAACATCTGTTTATCTTTGAGCGTAATTGTTTTCCCTTCGTGGTGTATATGGAGGGCAAAGGGGAATCCCCATCTGTATATGATCTGGTTCTTCCGCAATAACTGTGTTAGAGGACGAAGGGAAGACCTTTTTTGTAGTGTCTTGACACATAAATCCTGATATAGTTGTACAACAGTCCCTTTGAACTTGAAGGTAGGGTTTTTCCTCGCCGCCAGCATGATCTCCTCTTTTTCAGGAAATCTCAGTAGTTTGGTGATCACATCCCTTGGAGGTTCCGTGTCCCTCGGTTTAGCTTTCAGAGCTCTATGAGCTCTTTCCATCTGAAACTTTCCTTCCTCCGAAGATCCTGTGACTGCTTGAAAGAGTTGTAGTAAATAGGAAGTTAGATCTGGTGTTGTTATGGATTCCGGAATACCTTTTAGTCGAATATTACATCTTCTATTCCTATTTTCTAGGTCTTCTAATTTTTCATTAACTTCTGCTAGTTCTTGTTTTTGTTCAGAAATTTGTTGCAAGACTGCTGTTATCTCTTCCTCCATGGTCTCCTCCTTTTCCTCCAGGGACTCAACCCTTGTGCCCAGACTAGTGATATCGTTCTTAATCTCAGCTAAACTGTTTGTTACAGTAGTCTGAAGTGTGTCCATTTTCTCCCACATCTTATCAAAAATTGAAGTGATGTCCTGTTTAGAGACTAGATTGGTAATGTCAGCTTTAGTGGCTGGGGCATGGGATTCCTCAGCTATTATTGATTCCCCATCAGACTCCATTTCCTCTTCTGGTAATATGTCTCCTTTATCTTTGGTTTTATCTCCTTTAGAAAGTTTAAAGAAATCCTGCACAGCTACTGTTTTGAGTGGAGTTGCTGGTTTATTTTGTCTTCTGGCTGCCATGCTGTGTTTTGCAGAGTTATGCCAATGAGATTTTATTTTGTCTTTTCCCTTTCCCCTTATCTGCTTAGAAAAATAGGGCAAGAGAGGTAGAAAATGCTGTTAAAGCTTTATAGTATATATATAGTCCCTTTTTCTTAATGTTTGTAATCACTTCTTCTTTCAGTAGCACATAATAGGGTTTTTATTGCTTTTTGTGTTTTGCTGTCTAAAAAAAAAAGAGAAAAAGGAGCACCCTTCGTTATATTATATAAGATATGGAACCTGTGGGCTACGTTAAATGCCTTGTGAACGTTATTATGCCTTCATTCTGCTGTGTTTTCTCCTTATTTCCCTTCATTGGGGCATTCTTTCTTCTCCAGTAAATCTCTCAATAAACATCTATATATATATAGCCCAGAGTGTTTTGATAGTATCCTTTTGCTTGCTGGCCCCTTTTCTAGAAGTAGCTTCCCACGTGGCGTTTCAGCCTATATACTTTTCCCCAGTGTCTATGTGCCTTTCGCCCTATATCATGGCGTAATTTCAGGTATGGTGTGGCTTACCGGAGCTCTAGCCATATGTCCTCCGTCTGTGAGATCTCTAATCTTGACTGTGGAGTGGCTTCTTTCCGCTTAATTAGTTCTAGGCCGCCCTCTCATTGCGCCATTGCGTTGCTTCTCCTCCGCTTCTTTTGAAGCCTGTCAATGTCGGGCAGTGATTAGGAAATGCTTACGATGCCACTTAGTGCCGTTCTCTGTGCATTTTCTGTAGCAAGCACTCAGGTTTTGCTATAACTACACCCGGAGCTAATCCTTCATGCGTCCACCATTATGGCTGGCCCGGGGTAGGCCGCATCCATGGACTTTCCTAGTTTCGGCCTGGTCCTGGGAACCGGACCGCTCGAAAATTGCTCCAAAACGTCCAAAATTTGTTCTGCTGCTTCCCAAAAGTGTTTAGGAGCTGACAGGTCTTGATGATTAGGTCTTTTGGTGCCAAAACCAACTTAAAAAGTACTTATTTTTATGCTTTTTGCTCAGAGCTTAAGCTGAAAGCTTCCTCTCAGCTTGCTGGCTAGCTCCGCCCCCCGGGGCATTATTTTTAGAATAGACATAACTATGGGTTTTTATTTTTGGTTAAAAATTATTTTGTAATGGTAGGTTTTTTATTTTCTGTAATGTTCATTTTTTTTTAATGGAATGTTTAGTTTAGTTTTTTTTTAAATATAATGTTAGTTTTTTTTGGTAACTTAGGGGGTGTTAGGTTAGGGGTGTTAGCCGGTTAGAGGGTTTAGAAGTTAGTAGGTACTTTGCAATAGGAGTTGTGGTGGTTTAAGAGTTAATAGTGTAGCGGGGTACTTTGGAATGTGGGGTTGTAGCAGTTTAGGGGTTAATAATGAAGTCTGGTAATTTGCAGTGGGCTACGTGGCAGTTTAGGGGTTATTAGACTAGGGGGCTTATGGTGATTAGGGTTAGTGTTTGTGCCTTTCTCGCTTCATTTAAGTTTTTGGGGGAATACATTAACGAGGTTGCAATATTCTACGTTTGGATTTTTGTGTGTATCAGGTTAGTGTGCGAGTATTTACAGCGAATAGTCTTAAAGACATGTATACAAATCTATTGCTAACCATTACGCTGCAAGTAGAAGATTACAACTGGTTAAATTAACATCAACGTGCAGATTATGTTCACATTAGGTTCATACAGTATGGCCTCTAGTTATCAAGCCGTCAACCGCAAATACGCTGGAATTCCGCAGCGTATTTGTGGCGAGGCTGATTCGCCTTAGTTATCAAGCCCTTAGTTATCAAGCAAAAGTAGAATATAGTGACGTAACCTACGATCCGCCGGACTCAGTCCGACACAGATCGATAGTTACGTCACTACAGATGTTCCAAAAGCAAGTTCGGCACAATCTGACTACTTTTGGTAGTTATCAAACTACTACCAGGTACGCTCGACACTATTCCGGCCCAGCGTACCTGGTGTTCAATCCGCCGCCCTGGATGCGGCGGATCCCATAGGAATCAATGGGAGTCTGACAGCATCGAGAGCTCATGTTCGCTGCTGCCCGATATCCCATTGATTCCTATGGGAGATGTCCGCACCTAACACCCTAACATGTACCCCGAGTCTAAACACCCCTAATCTGTCCCCCCTACACCGCCGCCACCTACTTTATACATATTAACCCCTAAACCGCCACTCCCGGACCCCGCCGCCACTACATAATACCTATTAACCCCTAATCTGCCGCCCCCTATACCGCCGCCACCTATATTAAATTTATTAACCCCTATCCTGCCCCCCCTATACCGCCGCCACTATATTAAACTTATTAACCCCTAAACCTCTAACCCTAACACCCTCCTAACTTTAATATTATTTTAATAAATCTAAATAAAACTTACTATTATTAACTAAATTATTCCTATTTAAAAATAAATACTTACCTGTAAAATTAAACCTAATTAACCCTAAGATAGCTACAATATAACTAATAATTATATTGTAGCTATTTTAGGATTTATTTTTATTTTACAGGAAACTTTGTATTTATTTTAACTAGGTAGAATAGTTATTAAATAGTAATTAACTATTTAATAGCTATCTAGCTAAAATACTTACAAAATTACCTGTAAAATAAATCCTAACCTAAGTTACAATTAAACCTAACACTACACTATCATTAAATTAATTAAATACATTAACTACAATTACCTAAAATTAAATACAATTAAATAAACTAAACTATAGTACAAAAAAAACAAACACAGAAAATAAAAAAAGAATTACAAGAAGTTTAAACTAATTACACCTAATCTAAGCCCCCTAATAAAATAATAAAGCCCCCCAAAGTAAAAAAAATGCCCTACCCTATTCTAAATTACAAAGTAATCAGCTCTTTTACCAGCCCTTAAAAGGGCTTTTTTGCGGGGCATTGCCCCAAAGTAATCAGCTCTTTTACCTGTAAAAAAAAATACAACAACCCCCCCAACATTAAAACCCACCACCCACATACCCCTACTCTAACCCACCCAAAGCCCCCTTAAAAAAACCTAACACTAAACCCCTGAAGATCTCCCTACCTTGAGTCGTCTTCACTCAGCCGAGCCGAATTCTTCATCCAAGAGGCGCAAGAAGAGGTCCTCCATCCGGTAGAAGTCTTCATCCAAGCGGGGCAGAAGAGGTCCTCCATCCGGTAAAAGTCTTCATCCAAGTGGGGCAGAAGAGGTCCTCCATCCTTCTGGCCCGACGGACTAACGACGAATGAAGGTTCCTTTAAGGGACGTCATCCAAGATGGCGTCCTTCGAATTCCGATTGGCTGATAGGATTCTATAAGCCAATCGGAATTAAGGTAGGAAAAATCAGATTGGCTGATTCAATCAGCCAATCGGATTGACCTTGCATTCTATTGGCTATTCCGATCAGCCAACAGAATGCAAGGTCAATACGATTGAATCAGCCAATCGGATTTTTCCTACCTTAATTCCGATTGGCTGAAAGAATCCTATCAGCCAATCGGAATTTGAGGGACGCCATCTTGGATGACGTCCCTTAAAGGAACCTTCATTCGTCGTTAGTCCGTCGGGCCAGAAGGATGTTCCGGGTCGGAGGTCTGCAAGATGGAGCCGCGGTTGGATGAAGATAGAAGACCCCGCTTGGATGAAGCCTTCTACCGGATGGAGGACCTCTTCTGCCCCGCTTGGATGAAGACTTTTACCGGATGGAGGACCTCTTCTGCCCCGCTTGGATGAAGACTTCTACCGGATGGAGGACCTCTTCTTGCCCCGCTTGGATGAAGAATTCGGCTCGGCTGAGTGAAGACGACTCAAGGTAGGGAGATCTTCAGGGGGTTAGTGTTAGTTTTTTTAAGGGGGGTTTGGGTGGGTTAGAGTAGGGGTATGTGGGTTTTAATGTTGGGGGGATTGTATTTTTTTTTTTACAGGTAAAAGAGCTGATTACTTTGGGGCAATGTAGGGCATTTTTTTTATTTTGGGGGGCTTTATTATTTTATTAGGGGGCTTAGATTAGGTGTAATTAGTTTAAACTTCTTGTAATTCTTTTTTTATTTTCTGTAATTTAGTGTGTGTTTTTTTTGTACTATAGTTTAGTTTATTTAATTGTATTTAATTTTAGGTAATTGTAGTTAATTAATTTAATGATAGTGTAGTGTTAGGTTTAACTGTAACTTAGGTTAGGATTTATTTTACAGGTAATTTTGTAAGTATTTTAGCTAGGTAGCCATTAAATAGTTAATAACTATTTAATAACTATTCTACCTAGTTAAAATAAATACAAAGTTTCCTGTAAAATAAAAATAAATCCTAAAATAGCTACAATATAATTATTAGTTATATTGTAGCAATCTTAGGGTTCATTTTACAGGTAAGTATTTATTTTTAAATAGGAATAATTTAGTTAATAATAGTAAGTTTTATTTAGATTTATTAAAATAATATTAAAGTTAGGGGGGTGTTAGGGTTAGTGTTAGACTTAGGTTTAGGGGTTAATAAGTTTAATATAGGTGGCGGCAGGATAGGGGTTAATAAGTTTAATATAGGTGGCGGCGGTGTAGCGGAGGACAGGATAGGGGTTAATAAATGTAATGTAGGTGGCGGTGGGCTCCGGGTGGGGCGGTTTAGGGGTTAAACTATTTATTTAGTTGCGGCGGTGTCCGGGATCCGCAGGATAGGGGTTAATAACTTGAATATAGGTGGCGGCGATGTAGTGGGGGGCAGGATAGGGGTTAATAGGTATAATGTAGGTGGTGGAGGGGTCTGGGAGCGGTGGTTTAGGGGTTAATACATTTATTATAGTTGCGGTGAGGTCCAGGAGCGGCGGTTTATGGGGTAATAACTTTATTTAGGTGCGGGGGGGCTCCGGGAACAGCGGTTTAGGGGGTAAAACAGTGTAGTTTAGTGTGGGTGCTTAGTGACAGGGTAGCAAGAAAGCTGTGAAGAAGCCGATGAGCAGCGAGATCGATGACTGTCAGTTAACAACAGGCCACTGCTCATTGCTCCGTACTTGGTGCGCGGCTTCTTGACAGCTTTCTTGATAACTTTGGCGACCGTATTCAGGTCCGCGGCAGCGATGGTAGGCGAGCTTAAGCGAGCGTATTGGGGCAGCGAATGCAGGAAAGTAGACGGCTTCATACATAGAGGCCTCTATCTCCATTTCATGGGAATATATGACAACATCTCATTTCCTTATCATTAAAGGGCATTGCTCTAGTTCCATAGCACGTGTGATATTTGCGTTAGTGAAACTAAATAACTACGGTATGTCTTTAACTCTTGTTGTACTCTGGAGCTTACAATTACTTTAAAATCAGGTCATCTTTACATTAGACTTTGACAAGTGCTGGGAAACACAAATTTGCAGAACTTTAAGTGAGTTATTGCAGTTAGGAAACCATCTACCTACCCTAAGCACCACAAGAAGAGCTGGCAGGTGCAAGCATGATCTATTCACATACTTGGTGCTGACAGCAGTGGGCATGGGGCTGTACACCAATCACTCTATGCAAATGAGATCAGAAATAAGATTTATTGCTGCGCTGGCGTTCTGCTGAATAATCAATCTTCCCCGACACAAGGAGAGCACGGGCCAGCACTAGGTGACATACAAAACTAATTGCCCCAGAGCTCACTGCAGAGTCCCAGCCCACATGAGGCCATTTATCGGAGCATTATTGAAACAACCTTCACTAAATCCTTATGGGGGCGTGTCCTGGGGGCCACTGGTGTGTGAGCTCTTTGTTGTGAATCAGCAGATTCCAGACTGACTGTACTCAATAGCAGATACATATGTGACACACAGATGTACACACGCACACATGCACACACACAGACACCGATACACACAAACACACAGATCTACACACGCACGCATGCATACACACACAGACACCGATACACACAGATCTACACACGCACCCATGCATACACACACAGACACTGATACACACAAACACACAGATCTACACACGCACGCATGCATACACACACAGATAGAAACCGATACACACATGCACACAGATGTACACACGCATGCATGCATACACACACAGATAAGACACCGATACACACATGCACACAGATGTACACACACACACACATGCACACACACACAGACACCGATACACACAAACACAAAGATCTACACACGCATGCATACACACACAGACACCGATACACACAAACACACAGATGTACACACGCACACATGCACACACACAGACACCGATACACACAAACACACAGATCTACACACGCACGCATGCATACACACACAGACACCGATACACACAGATCTACACACGCACCCATGCATACACACACAGACACTGATACACACAAACACACAGATCTACACACGCATGCATGCATACACACACAGACACCGATACACACAAACACACAGATCTACACACGCATGCATGCATACACACACAGATAAGACACCGATACACACATGCACACAGATGTACACACACACACACATGCACACACACACATACACCGATACACACAAACACAAAGATCTACACACGCATGCATACACACACAGACACCGATACACACAAACACACAGATGTACACACGCACACATGCACACACACAGACACCGATACACACAAACACACAGATCTACACACGCACGCATGCATACACACACAGACACCGATACACACAGATCTACACACGCACCCATGCATACACACACAGACACCGATACACACAAACACACAGATCTACACACGCACACATGCATACACACACAGACACCGATACACACAAACACACAGATCTACACACGCACGCATGCATACACACACAGATAGACAACGATACACACAAACACACAGATCTACACACGCACGCATGCATACACACACACAGACACTGATACACACAAACACACAGATCTACACACGCACACATGCATACACACACAGACACCGATACACACAAACACACAGATCTACACACGCACGCATGCATACACACACAGACACCGATACACACAGATCTACACACGCACCCATGCATACACACACAGACACCGATACACACAAACACACAGATCTACACACGCACGCATGCATACACACACAGATAGAAACCGATACACACATGCACACAGATGTACACACGCACACATGCACACACACAGACACCGATACACACAAACACACAGATCTACACACGCATACATGCATACACACACAGACACCGATACACACAAACACACAGATCTACACACGCATGCATGCATACACACACAGATAAGACACCGATACACACATGCACACAGATGTACACGCACACACACACAGACACCGATACACACAAACACACAGATCTACACACGCATGCATACACACACAGACACCGATACACACAAACACACAGATGTACACATGCTTACACACACAGACACCGATACACACAAACACACAGATCTACACACGCACGCATGCATACACACACCGATACACACAAACACACAGATCTACACACGCACGCATGCATACACACACAGACACCGATACACACAAACACACAGATCTACACACGCACACATGCATACACACACAGACACCGATACACACAAACACACAGATCTACACACGCACGCATGCATACACACACAGATAGACAACGATACACACAAACACACAGATCTACACACGCACGCATGCATACACACACAGATAGACAACGATACACACAAACACACAGATCTACACACGCACGCATGCATACACACACAGATAGACAACGATACACACAAACACACAGATCTACACACGCACGCATGCATACACACACAGATAGACAACGATACACACAAACACACAGATCTACACACGCACGCATGCATACACACACAGATAGACAACGATACACACAAACACACAGATGTACACACACACACATGCATACACACACAGATAGACAACGATACACACAAACACACAGATCTACACACGCACGCATGCATACACACACAGATAGACACTGATACACACATGCAGACAGATGTACATACGCACACATGCACACACACACAGACACCGATACACACAAACACACAGATCTACACACGCACGCATGCATACACACACAGATATACACCGATACACACAAACACACAGATCTACACACGCACGCATGCATACACACACAGATATACACCGATACACACAAACACACAGATCTACACATGCATACACACACGGATAGACACCGATACACACAAACACACAGATCTACACACACACACATGCATACATACACAGATAGACACCGATACACACAAACACACAGATCTACACACGCATACATGCATACACACACAGATATACACAGATACACACAAACACACAGATGTAAACACGCACACATGCATACGCACACAGACACGATACACACAAACACACAGATCTACACACGCACGCATGCATACACACACAGATATACACCGATACACACAGATCTACACACGCACCCATGCATACAGACACCGATACACACAAACACACAGATCTACACACGCACGCATGCATACACACACAGATAGAAACCGATACACACATGCACACAGATGTACACACGCACACATGCACACACACAGACACCGATACACACAAACACACAGATCTACACACGCATACATGCATACACACACAGACACCGATACACACAAACACACAGATCTACACACGCATGCATGCATACACACACAGATAAGACACCGATACACACATGCACACAGATGTACACACACACACAGACACCGATACACACAAACACACAGATCTACACACGCATGCATACACACACAGACACCGATACACACAAACACACAGATGTACACATGCTTACACACACAGACACCGATACACACAAACACACAGATCTACACACGCACGCATGCATACACACACAGACACCGATACACACAAACACACAGATCTACACACGCACGCATGCATACACACACAGATAGACAACGATACACACAAACACACAGATCTACACACGCATGCATGCATACACACACAGATAAGACACCGATACACACATGCACACAGATGTACACACACACACATGCACACACACACAGACACCGATACACACAAACACACAGATCTACACACGCACGCATGCATACACACACAGACACCGATACACACAAACACACAGATCTACACACGCACGCATGCATACACACACAGACACCGATACACACAAACACACAGATCTACACACGCACACATGCATACACACACAGACACCGATACACACAAACACACAGATCTACACACGCACGCATGCATACACACACAGATAGACAACGATACACACAAACACACAGATCTATACACGCACGCATGCATACACACACAGATAGACAACGATACACACAAACACACAGATCTACACACGCACGCATGCATACACACACAGATAGACAACGATACACACAAACACACAGATCTACACATGCACGCATGCATACACACACAGATAGACAACGATACACACAAACACACAGATGTACACACACACACATGCATACACACACAGATAGACAACGATACACACAAACACACAGATCTACACACGCACGCATGCATACACACACAGATAGACACTGATACACACATGCAGACAGATCTACACACGCACGCATACACACACAGATATACACCGATACACACAAACACACAGATCTACACACGCACGCATGCATACACACACAGATATACACCGATACACACAAACACACAGATCTACACATGCATACACACACGGATAGACACCGATACACACAAACACACAGATCTACACACACACACATGCATACATACACAGATAGACACCGATACACACAAACACACAGATCTACACACGCATACATGCATACACACACAGATATACACAGATACACACAAACACACAGATGTAAACACGCACACATGCATACGCACACAGACACGATACACACAAACACACAGATCTACACACGCACGCATGCATACACACACAGATATACACCGATACACACAAACACACAGATCTACACACGCACACATGCATATACACACAAACACACAGATGTACACATGCATACATACACAGATAGACACCGATACACACAAACACACATTCTACACACGCACGCACGCATGCATACACACACAGATATACACCGATACACACAAACACATAGATCTACACATGCATACACACACAGATAGACACCAATACACAGATCTACACACGCACACATGCATATACACACAAACACACAGATGTACACACGCACACATGCATACACACACAGATAGACACTGATACACACAAACACACAGATCTACACATGCATACACACACAGATAAACACCGATACACACAAACACACAGATCTACACACGCACACATGCATATACACACAAACACACAGATGTACACACACACACATGCATACACACACAGATATACACAGATACACACACGCACACACAAACACACAGATGTACACATGCATACACACAGATATACACAGATACACACATGCACACACAAATACACAGATACACACATGCATGCACACACACGCACACACAGATGTACACACACACACATACACACACAGGTATATAAAGATACACACATGCACACAGAAACGCACAGATGTACACACACATGCATACACACACATGTATACAAAGATACACACATGCACGCACAATCGCACAGATGTACATAAACACACAGATGTAAACAAATGCACAGATGTACACACACACGCATACAAGTGCCAGTTTACATTTAGAAGTTGCAAGTGCATCATTCATATAATGTATTAACCCCTAAATCTAATTCTAACCCTAACACCCCCTAACTTAAATATAATTTAAATAAATCTAAATAAAATTACTATAATTACCTAAATTATTCCTATTTAAAACTAAATACTTACCTATAAAATAAACCCTAAGCTAGCTACAATATAACTAATAGTTACATTGTAGCTAGCTTAGGGTTTATTTTTATTTTACAGGCAAGTTTGTATTTATTTTAACTAGGTACAATAGTTATTAAATAGTTATTAACTATTTAATAACTACCTAGCTGAAATAAATACAAATTGACCTGTAAAATAAAACCTAACCTAAGTTACACTAACACCTAACACTACACTATAATTAAATGCATTTACTAAATGAAATACAATTAAATAAATTAAATTAGCTAAAGTACAAAAAAAAACAAACACTAAATTACAGAAAATTATAAACAGATATTTAAACTAATTACACCTAATCTAATATCCCTATCAAAATAAAAAAAAATAAAAAAACCCTAGCCTAAACTAAACTACCAATAGCCCTTAAAAGGGCCTTTTGCGATGTCGGGGGTGGCAGATTAGTGGTTAATAAGTGTAAGATTAGGGGTGTTTAGACTCGGGGTTCATGTTAGGGTGTTCGGTGTAGACATAAATTTTATTTCCCCATAGGAATCAATGGGGCTGCGTTAGTGAGTTTTACGCTGCTTTTTTGCAGGTGTTAGACTTTTTCTCAGCCGGCTCTCCCTGTTGATTCCTATGGGGAAATCGTGCACGAGCACGTACGACCATCTCATCGCTGACTTAAGCAGCGCTGGTATTGGAGTGCGGTAATGAGCAAAATTTTGCTCAACGCTCACTTCTTGTCTTTTAATAGCGGGTTTGTAAAAACTCGTAATACCAGCGCTGTAGGAAAGTGAGCGGTGAGACAAAACTGCTTGTTAGCACCGCACAGCCTCTAACGCAAAACTTGTAATCTAGCCGTGTGTTACTACATCCTCTTAAGCAATATTTGGACAGTATTATACTGCAGGAAGTAGTATATTGCTCTCAAAAGGGCAAGAAAAAGGCAATTAGCAACGGAATTTCCATTAGATAAATTGCAAATAAAGCAAAGGTGTCCGTGAGTACAGTTTCCTACACGATCAAAAGGCACTTGGAAACTGGAGGAAACTCTGACAGGAGGAGGTCTGGCAGACCCAAAGTCACAACATAATCAGAAGACAAGTTTCTGAGAGTCAACAGCTTGCGTGACAGGCGGCTCACAGGACAACAGCTTCAAGCATAGTTTAACACTGATTGAATTAAGCAAGTCTCCGTTTCAACTGTGACGAGAAGACTTCGAGCTGCGGGTTTGACAGGTCAAGTGGCAGTAAGAAAGCCATTGTTAAGATGGCAAAATAAGAAAAATAGGCTTTCCTGAGCCATGAAGCACCACCAATGGACTACTGAAGACTGGAAGAAGGCCTAATGGACAGATGAATCAAATTTTCAGATCTTCGGTTCATCACGCATGGGTTTTTTGTACACCGTCGAATAGGCAAAAGGATTGTTCCTCAGTGTGGGACACCAACTGTAAAACATGGAGGAGGAAGCATGATGGTCAGGGGTTCTTTTGCTGGATCCAGGGACGGCGAGCTGCACAGAGTGAGTGGCACCCTGAACCAAAACGACTACCACAGCATTTTGCAGTGCCATGCAATACCCTCCGGTTTACGCCTAGTTAGTCAAGGGTTCATTCTACAGCAAGATAATGACCCAAAGCAAACCTCTAGGCTGTGCCAGAACTACCTTAGAAGAAAAGAACAAGACGGAATGGCTAGCACAGTCTCCAGACTTAAACCTCATCAAGCTGGTTTGGGATGAACTGGACAGAAGGGTGAAAGCAAAGCAACCTACAAGTGCAATACATTTGTGGGAACTTCTGCAACAGTGTTGGGAAGAACTTACTGAACAATATTTATTTCCGTTGTAGAAAGAATGCCACAAGTGTGATCGGCTGTTATATCTGCCAAAGGTAGCTACTGATGAGTCAAACAGTTAGAGTACATTTTGTTAAAGAAAACTATTCCATGATTTATTTTTTATGGCCACTTGTTTATTTGTTCTATGCTTTATTTTAAGAGTACATTGAGACTGTGTACATTTCAATAAAAACTGGAAAAATGGAGGTGCTCTAAAACTTTTGACCGGACGTATATATATATATGATAAAATAATTTTTATTGAAATAACATCATTAAATACAATATCGGTCTTTTACAGTTGATTACATTATCAGCTTGTCAGGCATATAAACCCTTTAATTCCTAAGTTTAACAGTTTGAAGTTTATCTTTTTTCACATGGAATTACAACATACAATCAAATCACAAAGTCAGTAAGGCATACCTGATATATTTCTTATGAAAGACACCTATCTCTCATGTGGATTTTTATTACAATAAAAGAAAACTAGCTAAACATAACTTTTGGTCACTAGAATGAACTCTTGATGTGTCACATCTCTGAATATGATATAGTAAACGTAATGTAGTCTTCGTAATTATGTCTCTCCAGAACTCCTTCCTTCTTCCCACTCCCCTCCCTTTTTACTGTTCTACCAGGTTCGATTAGGATAGTCATATTAAGGTGGATGCATTATCCAATAGAACCAAATCTTGTGGAAATTTTCCGTCGTATCTAGTATTTTTGCTGCCATTTCGTGTAGAGAGTATGTCAGTTTAAATCTTTCTAGTATCTCGCACCATGTCGGTACTCCCTCTTTCCAGTGTCTGGCTATTCCTACTCTTGTGACTGTGCAGAGTATCTTAATGAAGGTATTAATATGCCTATTAAAGTTTGGAAGTGGAGCATTTAATAACGCCTGGGATATGGTCAGTGATATCTGCTCATCTAGAAGGGTGCTGAGAAATACCGATAGTCTAGTCCAGATGTGAGTCACACCAGGGCACTCCCACCACATATGTATGTATGTACCAGTCGACTCACATCCACGATAACAATTTCTACTTCTCCCCTCAGTGTAGTGTGACGTTTTGATTGGGGTTAGATACCACCTAAAAATGGTCTTAAGGCTATTTTCTCTTAAATCGGCACTAATTAGTCCCTTACAGGAGGAATAGAACAATTCCTGCCATTCGCTTATTTCTAGTGTTGAATGTGTATCTGTTTCCCAGTTGAGCATGACCGCTGGTTTATTTTCATTATTTAAGTTTTGTATCGCTAGATATAACAGTGAAATGGATTTCTTAGGTCTAGAGGGGGTACAGCATAATCTCTCTAATGTAGTGCTAATCTGTTTGTGCATGTGTGGTATATATCGATTTAGTGCAGATGCAATCTGTAAATATAAATACCAATGTAGGGAAATGGGTATCAATTTTTCTCTTAGTTGATTAAAGGTTAGTGGTTTATTATGTGCTAGCAAGTCCCCCACCCGGTACAGACCCTTGTTTTCCCATTTGTCTAACAGTCTTCGGTAGTCATGTGGAATAAGATATTTAAGTGGCATCTTAGAGGAAAAGCTTGGCATCAGTTTCTCATTATTCGTTAGCGTTGTCCAATGATCAACCGAAAATACTGTGGTCTGGGAATATTTTTTAATTTTACTTTGGGGTCGGAGTCTGTCCCAAACCAAATCTCCTGGAGAATCTAATTCTCCTATCTCCTTCTCTAGGTCCATCCACACCAAGTGTGTTATTGAGGATCCCATCAGCGCAGTTTGGGCCAGCCTAGAGGCGTCATAATAATTAAATAAATCAGGGACCCCTACCCCCCCAATTGTCTATGTCTAGTTAGTACTCTATAAGGGAGTCTCGATTGCTTTTTGCCGTTTACAAAGCAGATAATATCTGTCTGAAGGGTTTTTAGGTCTTTTTTTCGGGACTAGTATAGGCAAGGTCCGAAACTAATAGAGGATTCTTGGCAATAGATTCATCTTTATTGTAGAGATTCTGCCACACCAAGAAAAGTTAAGAAGTTTCCATTTAGCCATATCTCTTCGCAATTCTCTATACATAGGGAGATAGTTTGTATTATATAAATCACCACAGCGAACTGTTAACTTAATTCCTAGGTATTTAATATATGATTTGGCCCATGAGAATGAGAAATTCAGTTCGATTAGTTTTTTTGTGTGGGCTGGTAAAGATATTGCTAGCGCCTCACTTTTATCCATATTGATCTTATATCCTGACACAATAGAGAACCTCTGTAGGATATCATAGAGGCCTGTTAAAGACGTGAGTGGTCTGGTCAGCGTCAGCAGAACATCGTCCGCAAAGAGGGTGATTTTATAGTCAGTGTCTTTCATTTTTCTTTAATTTCCTGTTACATCAGGGGAACGTCTAATATTAGCCGCCAGAGG
The DNA here is from genome assembly GCF_027579735.1 of Bombina bombina. Classification (NCBI taxonomy): domain Eukaryota; kingdom Metazoa; phylum Chordata; class Amphibia; order Anura; family Bombinatoridae; genus Bombina; species Bombina bombina. The sequence goes on from NC_069500.1 coordinate 19,071,613, forward strand.
TTCCATGCATAGGGCGAATAGCAACGGAGACAGTGAAGTATATATATATATATATATATATATATATATATATATATATAGTAAACAGCAACCCAGTACCCGACGCCACACCTGACGCCACTAAGAGCTGTGAAAAGAATCCTGTCTGATGAAAGAGGTGGCACTAACAGCTGTAAAAAGCCCCAGACTTGTCGGTTCAATACTGGAGTCCTGCCAAACCTATTAGCGGATCGTGTGTTTGGAAGCAGCACATTATACTCATGTAAACCTATTGTGATAGTTTTATAATAAAATCACACTGGGATATTTAATACAAATGTGATCTAAACAAACCACAACTGTTAAAGTAATGCCATCCCCATCCCACTGGCACACAATGATGCTGAGACAGACATTTGGCGCAGCACAGGAATCCATATAAACACAACCTATTGTGTTACGTCTTAACAATAAATGAATTGCTGCATCTACTACAAGTGTTCAGTATTCACTAACATTCCGTCAGCTGCAGATACTTCTCCTCACACTTATACTATAATAATCCTGTTTCTGTAAATGCACCCATACTGTACGCAGAGTCAGGTCACATCCAACAGCAATATTTTATCCATTTCCTGTGCTGCCTTTGCTGAAAAGTATGTTACAATTGGTCTTTAATATTTGACAGAGATTTATTATAATTAATTGCACAAATGGTTTTTCGAGAAACAATTCAATACGTTGCAGGAAAGTGTGTAATTGTGTCTGACAGGATGAGGTAATTGGTGTCTTGAAGAAAACACTAATGGCTAAAGAGCAGTGTAGATAAAAACTGTGATGAAGATGTCTGCAACATGTCAGGAACAGCAATACAACCCTCAATTACTGTGACCAGGTCTGAAACCGATCTAGTGAATAAAACAATGTAGGCTAAATCGACAGGAAAAAACAGAATTTATGTTTACCTGATAAATTACTTTCTCCAACGGTGTGTCCGGTCCACGGCGTCATCCTTACTTGTGGGATATTCTCTTCCCCAACAGGAAATGGCAAAGAGCCCAGCAAAGCTGGTCACATGATCCCTCCTAGGCTCCGCCTACCCCAGTCATTCGACCGACGTTAAGGAGGAATATTTGCATAGGAGAAACCATATGATACCGTGGTGACTGTAGTTAAAGAAAATAAATTATCAGACCTGATTAAAAAACCAGGGCGGGCCGTGGACCGGACACACCGTTGGAGAAAGTAATTTATCAGGTAAACATAAATTCTGTTTTCTCCAACATAGGTGTGTCCGGTCCACGGCGTCATCCTTACTTGTGGGAACCAATACCAAAGCTTTAGGACACGGATGATGGGAGGGAGCAAATCAGGTCACCTAGATGGAAGGCACCACGGCTTGCAAAACCTTTCTCCCAAAAATAGCCTCAGAAGAAGCAAAAGTATCAAACTTGTAAAATTTGGTAAAAGTGTGCAGTGAAGACCAAGTCGCTGCCCTACATATCTGATCAACAGAAGCCTCGTTCTTGAAGGCCCATGTGGAAGCCACAGCCCTAGTGGAATGAGCTGTGATTCTTTCGGGAGGCTGCCGTCCGGCAGTCTCGTAAGCCAATCTGATGATGCTTTTAATCCAAAAAGAGAGAGAGGTAGAAGTTGCTTTTTGACCTCTCCTTTTACCGGAATAAACAACAAACAAGGAAGATGTTTGTCTAAAATCCTTTGTAGCATCTAAATAGAATTTTAGAGCGCGAACAACATCCAAATAGTGCAACAAACGTTCCTTCTTCGAAACTGGTTTCGGACACAGAGAAGGTACGATAATCTCCTGGTTAATGTTTTTGTTAGAAACAACCTTTGGAAGAAAACCAGGTTTAGTACGTAAAACCACCTTATCTGCATGGAACACCAGATAAGGAGGAGAACACTGCAGAGCAGATAATTCTGAAACTCTTCTAGCAGAAGAAATCGCAACCAAAAACAAAACTTTCCAAGATAATAACTTAATATCAACGGAATGTAAGGGTTCAAACGGAACCCCCTGAAGAACTGAAAGAACTAAGTTGAGACTCCAAGGAGGAGTCAAAGGTTTGTAAACAGGCTTGATTCTAACCAGAGCCTGAACAAAGGCTTGAACATCTGGCACAGCTGCCAGCTTTTTGTGAAGTAACACAGACAAGGCAGAAATCTGTCCCTTCAGGGAACTTGCAGATAATCCTTTTTCCAATCCTTCTTGAAGGATAGAATCTTAGGAATCTTAACCTTGTCCCAAGGGAATCCTTTAGATTCACACCAACAGATATATTTTTTCCAAATTTTGTGGTAAATCTTTCTAGTTACAGGCTTTCTGGCCTGAACAAGAGTATCGATAACAGAATCTGAGAACCCTCGCTTCGATAAAATCAAGCGTTCAATCTCCAAGCAGTCAGCTGGAGTGAGACCAGATTCGGATGTTCGAACGGACCTTGAACAAGAAGGTCTCGTCTCAAAGGTAGCTTCCATGGTGGAGCCGATGACATATTCACCAGATCTGCATACCAAGTCCTGCGTGGCCACGCAGGAGCTATCAAGATCACCGACGCCCTTTCCTGATTGATCCTGGCTACCAGCCTGGGGATGAGAGGAAACGGCGGGAATACATAAGCTAGTTTGAAGGTCCAAGGTGCTACTAGTGCATCCACTAGAGCCGCCTTGGGATCCCTGGATCTGGACCCGTAGCAAGGAACTTTGAAGTTCTGACGAGAGGCCATCAGATCCATGTCTGGAATGCCCCACAGTTGAGTGACTTGGGCAAAGATTTCCGGATGGAGTTCCCACTCCCCCGGATGCAATGTCTGACGACTCAGAAAATCCGCTTCCCAATTTTCCACTCCTGGGATGTGGATAGCAGACAGGTGGCAGGAGTGAGACTCCGCCCATAGAATGATTTTGGTCACTTCTTCCATCGCCAGGGAACTCCTTGTTCCCCCCTGATGGTTGATGTACGCAACAGTTGTCATGTTGTCTGATTGAAACCGTATGAATTTGGCCCTCGCTAGCTGAGGCCAAGCCTTGAGAGCATTGAATATCGCTCTCAGTTCCAGAATATTTATCGGTAGAAGAGATTCTTCCCGAGACCAAAGACCCTGAGCTTTCAGGGATCCCCAGACCGCGCCCCAGCCCATCAGACTGGCGTCGGTCGTGACAATGACCCACTCTGGTCTGCGGAAGGTCATCCCTTGTGACAGGTTGTCCAGGGACAGCCACCAACGGAGTGAGTCTCTGGTCCTCTGATTTACTTGTATCCTCGGAGACAAGTTTGTATAGTCCCCATTCCACTGACTGAGCATGCACAGTTGTAATGGTCTTAGATGAATGCGCGCAAAAGGAACTATGTCCATTGCCGCTACCATCAAACCTATCACTTCCATGCACTGCGCTATGGAAGGAAGAGGAACGGAATGAAGTATCCGACAAGAGTCTAGAAGTTTTGTTTTTCTGGCCTCTGTCAGAAAAATCCTCATTTCTAAGGAGTCTATTATTGTTCCCAAGAAGGGAACCCTTGTTGACGGAGATAGAGAACTCTTTTCCACGTTCACTTTCCATCCGTGAGATCTGAGAAAGGCCAGGACGATGTCCGTGTGAGCCTTTGCTTGAGGAAGGGACGACGCTTGAATCAGAATGTTGTCCAAGTAAGGTACAACAGCAATGCCCCTTGGTCTTAGCACAGCTAGAAGGGACCCTAGTACCTTTGTGAAAATCCTTGGAGCAGTGGCTAATCCGAAAGGAAGCGCCACAAACTGGTAATGCTTGTCCAGGAATGCGAACCTTAGGAACCGATGATGTTCCTTGTGGATAGGAATATGTAGATACGCATCCTTTAAATCCACCGTGGTCATGAATTGACCTTCCTGGATGGAAGGAAGAATTGTTCGAATGGTTTCCATTTTGAACGATGGAACCTTGAGAAACTTGTTTAAGATCTTGAGATCTAAGATTGGTCTGAACGTTCCCTCTTTTTTGGGAACTATGAACAGATTGGAGTAGAACCCCATCCCTTGTTCTCCTAATGGAACAGGATGAATCACTCCCATTTTTAACAGGTCTTCTACACAACGTAAGAATGCCTGTCTTTTTATGTGGTCTGAAGACAACTGAGACCTGTGGAACCTCCCCCTTGGGGGAAGCCCCTTGAATTCCAGAAGATAACCTTGGGAGACTATTTCTAGCGCCCAAGGATCCAGAACATCTCTTGCCCAAGCCTGAGCGAAGAGAGAGAGTCTGCCCCCCACCAGATCCGGTCCCGGATCGGGGGCCAACATTTCATGCTGTCTTGGTAGCGGTGGCAGGTTTCTTGGCCTGCTTTCCCTTGTTCCAGCCTTGCATTGGTCTCCAAGCTGGCTTGGCTTGAGAAGTATTACCCTCTTGCTTAGAGGACGTAGCACTTTGGGCTGGTCCGTTTCTACGAAAGGGACGAAAATTAGGTTTATTTTTGGCCTTGAAAGGCCGATCCTGAGGAAGGGCGTGGCCCTTACCCCCAGTGATATCAGAGATAATCTCTTTCAAGTCAGGGCCAAACAGCGTTTTCCCCTTGAAAGGAATGTTAAGTAGCTTGTTCTTGGAAGACGCATCAGCTGACCAAGATTTCAACCAAAGCGCTCTGCGCGCCACAATAGCAAACCCAGAATTCTTAGCCGCTAACCTAGCCAATTGCAAAGTGGCGTCTAGGGTGAAAGAATTAGCCAATTTGAGAGCATTGATTCTGTCCATAATCTCCTCATAAGGAGGAGAATCACTATCGACCGCCTTTACCAGCTCATCGAACCAGAAACACGCGGCTGTAGCGACAGGGACAATGCATGAAATTGGTTGTAGAAGGTAACCCTGCTGAACAAACATCTTTTTAAGTAAACCTTCTAATTTTTTATCCATAGGATCTTTGAAAGCACAACTATCTTCTATGGGTATAGTGGTGCGTTTGTTTAAAGTGGAAACCGCTCCCTCGACCTTGGGGACTGTCTGCCATAAGTCCTTTCTGGGGTCGACCATAGGAAACAATTTTTTAAATATGGGGGGAGGGACGAAAGGAATACCGGGCCTTTCCCATTCTTTATTTACAATGTCCGCCACCCGCTTGGGTATAGGAAAAGCTTCTGGGAGCCCCGGGACCTCTAGGAACTTGTCCATTTTACATAGTTTCTCTGGGATGACCAACTTGTCACAATCATCCAGAGTGGATAATACCTCCTTAAGCAGAATGCGGAGATGTTCCAACTTAAATTTAAACGTAATCACATCAGGTTCAGCTTGTTGAGAAATGTTCCCTGAATCAGTAATTTCTCCCTCAGACAAAACCTCCCTGGCCCCATCAGACTGGTTTAGGGGCCCTTCAGAACCATTATTATCAGCGTCGTCATGCTCTTCAGTATCTAAAACAGAGCAGTCGCGCTTACGCTGATAAGTGTGCATTTTGGCTAAAATGTTTTTGACAGAATTATCCATTACAGCCGTTAATTGTTGCATAGTAAGGAGTATTGGCGCGCTAGATGTACTAGGGGCCTCCTGAGTGGGCAAGACTCGTGTAGACGAAAGAGGGAATGATGCAGTACCATGCTTACTCCCCTCACTTGAGGAATCATCTTGGGCATCATTGTCATTGTCACATAAATCACATTTATTTAAATGAGAAGGAACTCTAGCTTCCCCACATTCAGAACACAGTCTATCTGGTAGTTCAGACATGTTAAACAGGCATAAACTTGATAACAAAGTACAAAAAACGTTTTAAAATAAAACCGTTACTGTCACTTTAAATTTTAAACTGAACACACTTTATTACTGCAATTGCGAAAAAATATGAAGGAATTGTTCAAAATTCACCAAAATTTCACCACAGTGTCTTAAAGCCTTAAAAGTATTGCACACCAAATTTGGAAGCTTTAACCCTTAAAATAACGGAACCGGAGCCGTTTTTAACTTTAACCCCTTTACAGTCCCTGGTATCTGCTTTGCTGAGACCCAACCAAGCCCAAAGGGGAATACGATACCAAATGACGCCTTCAGAAAGTCTTTTCTATGTATCAGAGCTCCTCACACATGCGACTGCATGTCATGCCTCTCAAAAACAAGTGCGCAACACCGGCGCGAAAATGAGGCTCTGCCTATGATTTGGGAAAGCCCCTAAGAATAAGGTGTCTAAAACAGTGCCTGCCGATATAATCTTATCAAAATACCCAGATTAAACGATTCCTCAAGGCTAAATATGTGTTAATAATGAATTTTATTTAGCCCAGAAAAAGTCTACAGTCTTAATAAGCCCTTGTGAAGCCCTTATTTACTATCTTAATAAACATGGCTTACCGGATCCCATAGGGAAAATGACAGCTTCCAGCATTACATCGTCTTGTTAGAATGTGTCATACCTCAAGCAGCAAGAGACTGCTCACTGTTCCCCCAACTGAAGTTAATTCCTCTCAACAGTCCTGTGTGGAACAGCCATGGATTTTAGTAACGGTTGCTAAAATCATTTTCCTCATACAAACAGAAATCTTCATCTCTTTTCTGTTTCTGAGTAAATAGTACATACCAGCACTATTTTAAAATAACAAACTCTTGATTGAATAATAAAAACTACAGTTAAACACTAAAAAACTCTAAGCCATCTCCGTGGAGATGTTGCCTGTACAACGGCAAAGAGAATGACTGGGGTAGGCGGAGCCTAGGAGGGATCATGTGACCAGCTTTGCTGGGCTCTTTGCCATTTCCTGTTGGGGAAGAGAATATCCCACAAGTAAGGATGACGCCGTGGACCGGACACACCTATGTTGGAGAAAAACACTATTCCCCTCACAACGGGCTTGATCATCTAAACTTCAGCAGCATAGCAAGAAATATTGCGCCATCCATCATGGGCAGATTCATCAAAAGGGGATGAATCTAGAATTCCTGGTGAATTGCAAGCTGATTCCATTGTAAGTGTATGAGATATAACTACATCTCCTGTGAGAGGCATGAGCAGAGAATAGTATGACACATACAGCCATATGCACCGGCACATTCTCCTGTGAGAGGCATGAGCAGAGAATAGTATGAGACATACAGCCATATGCACTGGCACATTCTCCTGTGAGAGGCATGAGCAGGGAATAGTATGAGACATACAGCCATATGCACTGGCACATTCTCCTGTGAGAGGCATGAGTAGAGAATAGTATGACACATACAGCCATATGCACCGGCACATTCTCCTGTGAGAGGCATGAGTAGAGAATAGTATGAGACATACAGCCATATGCACTGGCACATTCTCCTGTGAGAGGCATGAGCAGAGAATAGTATGAGACATACAGCCATATGCACTGGCACATTCTCCTGTGAGAGGCATGAGCAGAGAATAGTATGAGACATACAGCCATATGCACTGGCACATTCTCCTGTGAGAGGCATGAGTAGAGAATAGTATGAGACATACAGCCATATGCACTGGCACATTCTCCTCCTGTGAGAGGCATGAGTAGAGAATAATATGACACATACAGCCATATGCACTGGCACATTCTCCTGTGAGAGGCATGAGTAGAGAATAATATGAGACATACAGCCATATGCACTGGCACATTCTCCTCCTGTGAGAGGCATGAGCAGAGAATAGTATGAGACATACAGCCATATGCACTGGCACATTCTCCTGTGAGAGGCATGAGCAGAGAATAGTATGAGACATACAGCCATATGCACTGGCACATTCTCCTGTGAGAGGCATGAGTAGAGAATAATATGAGACATACAGCCATATGCACTGGCACATTCTCCTGTGAGAGGCATGAGCAGAGAATAGTATGAGACATACAGCCATATGCACTGGCACATTCTCCTGTGAGAGGCATGAGTAGAGAATAATATGACACATACAGCCATATGCACTGGCACATTCTCCTGTGAGCGGGCATGAGCAGAGAAAAGTATGACACATACAGCCATATGCACCGGCACATTCTCCTGTGAGAGGCATGAGCAGGGAATAGTATGAGACATACAGCCATATGCACTGGCACATTCTCCTGTGAGAGGCATGAGCAGAGAATAGTATGAGACATACAGCCATATGCACTGGCACATTCTCCTGTGAGAGGCATGAGTAGAGAATAGTATGACACATACAGCCATATGCACTGGCACATTCTCCTGTGAGAGGCATGAGCAGAGAATAGTATGAGACATACAGCCATATGCACTGGCACATTCTCCTGTGAGAGGCATGAGTAGAGAATAGTATGACACATACAGCCATATGCACTGGCACATTCTCCTGTGAGAGGCATGAGCAGAGAATAGTATGAGACATACAGCCATATGCACTGGCACATTCTCCTGTGAGAGGCATGAGTAGAGAATAGTATGAGACATACAGCCATATGCACTGGCACATTCTCCTGTGAGAGGCATGAGCAGGGAATAGTATGAGACATACAGCCATATGCACTGGCACATTCTCCTGTGAGAGGCATGAGCCCAGAGACAGAAGTTTTTTTCACTTTCTGCGATGAGATTTTTTTAGTGAATATTTTTCTGCAGGTCATTTTTCAATAAAATAAAATTGTAAATGTGTCAGTTACACTAAAGCACCAGATCAATTGCAATGTGTTGGCTAACTGGAGAATAAAGCAATATTTAAAGTTGTATAATCTAGTGCAGTAGTTGAAAATTGCATTGCAAATTAGCTGCAGACAAAAAAAGTAATTGTAACATGCCTCTTGAATTAATTTGTTTCCTTTTCTCTTAGTCTAACATAGACATGTAGTAATAAAAAGGTGCATTGCTCATACGAACATCTTACATTCAAAGAAAAACAGCTTTGCAGACTGTAAAAAGCTAGGGAACGAGCTTGCAAAAATCTCAGAGCCAGAGTACAATCAATGCACTGCTGCTTTGCAGCACTACTGCATATTTGATTGTTGAATTCAAGCAGCACTTTGCTCTGGATGCACTGTTAAGGAAAACTTATACAATGCAGCCAGAGAACAGCTCTGTTTAAAAAGAACAGTCTAATGTGGAGCAGCGCTGAAAAGTTAAAGTGTTAACAGTTCCTGTTCTTTCTGCAGACATGCTGCATTTTCTGCGATGACATCTCAGATCACTCTATGTTCTGCCTTGGGGGGCATGAGTAGAGAATAGTATGACACATACAGCCATATGCACTGGCACATTCTCCTGTGAGAGGCATGAGTAGAGAATAGTATGAGACATACAGCCATATGCACTGGCACATTCTCCTGTGAGAGGCATGAGCAGAGAATAGTATGAGACATACAGCCATATGCACTGGCACATTCTCCTGTGAGAGGCATGAGCAGAGAATAGTATGAGACATACAGCCATATGCACTGGCACATTCTCCTGTGAGAGGCATGAGCAGAGAATAGTATGAGACATACAGCCATATGCACTGGCACATTCTCCTGTGAGAGGCATGAGTAGAGAATAGTATGAGACATACAGCCATATGCACTGGCACATTCTCCTCCTGTGAGAGGCATGAGTAGAGAATAATATGACACATACAGCCATATGCACTGGCACATTCTCCTGTGAGAGGCATGAGTAGAGAATAATATGAGACATACAGCCATATGCACTGGCACATTCTCCTCCTGTGAGAGGCATGAGCAGAGAATAGTATGAGACATACAGCCATATGCACTGGCACATTCTCCTGTGAGAGGCATGAGTAGAGAATAATATGAGACATACAGCCATATGCACTGGCACATTCTCCTGTGAGAGGCATGAGTAGAGAATAATATGAGACATACAGCCATATGCACTGGCACATTCTCCTGTGAGAGGCATGAGCAGGGAATAGTATGAGACATACAGCCATATGCACTGGCACATTCTCCTGTGAGAGGCATGAGCAGAGAATAGTATGAGACATACAGCCATATGCACTGGCACATTCTCCTGTGAGAGGCATGAGCAGGGAATAGTATGAGACATACAGCCATATGCACTGGCACATTCTCCTGTGAGAGGCATGAGTAGAGAATAATATGACACATACAGCCATATGCACCGGCACATTCTCCTGTGAGCGGGCATGAGCAGAGAAAAGTATGACACATACAGCCATATGCACCGGCACATTCTCCTGTGAGAGGCATGAGCAGGGAATAGTATGAGACATACAGCCATATGCACTGGCACATTCTCCTGTGAGAGGCATGAGTAGAGAATAGTATGACACATACAGCCATATGCACTGGCACATTCTCCTGTGAGAGGCATGAGTAGAGAATAATATGAGACATACAGCCATATGCACTGGCACATTCTCTTGTGAGAGGCATGAGCAGAGAATAGTATGAGACATACAGCCATATGCACTGGCACATTCTCCTGTGAGAGGCATGAGCAGGGAATAGTATGAGACATACAGCCATATGCACTGGCACATTCTCCTGTGAGAGGCATGAGTAGAGAATAGTATGAGACATACAGCCATATGCACTGGCACATTCTCCTGTGAGAGGCATGAGTAGAGAATAATATGAGACATACAGCCATATGCACCGGCACATTCTCCTGTGAGAGGCATGAGCAGAGAATAGTATGACGCATACAGCCATATGCACCGGCACATTCTCCTGTGAGAGGCATGAGCAGGGAATAGTATGAGACATACAGCCATATGCACTGGCACATTCTCCTCCTGTGAGAGGCATGAGTAGAGAATAGTATGAGACATACAGCCATATGCACTGGCACATTCTCCTGTGAGAGGCATGAGTAGAGAATAGTATGAGACATACAGCCATATGCACTGGCACATTCTCCTGTGAGAGGCATGAGCAGAGAATAGTATGAGACATACAGCCATATGCACTGGCACATTCTCCTGTGAGAGGCATGAGCAGGGAATAGTATGAGAAATACAGCCATATGCACCGGCACATTCTCCTGTGAGAGGCATGAGTAGAGAATAGTATGAGACATACAGCCATATGCACTGGCACATTCTCCTGTGAGAGGCATGAGCAGAGAATAGTATGAGACATACAGCCATATGCACTGGCACATTCTCCTGTGAGAGGCATGAGCAGAGAATAGTATGAGACATACAGCCATATGCACTGGCACATTCTCCTGTGAGAGGCATGAGCAGGGAATAGTATGAGACATACAGCCATATGCACTGGCACATTCTCCTGTGAGAGGCATGAGCAGAGAATAGTATGAGACATACAGCCATATGCACTGGCACATTCTCCTGTGAGAGGCATGAGCAGGGAATAGTATGAGACATACAGCCATATGCACTGGCACATTCTCCTGTGAGCGGGCATGAGCAGAGAAAAGTATGACACATACAGCCATATGCACTGGCACATTCTCCTGTGAGAGGCATGAGCAGGGAATAGTATGAGACATACAGCCATATGCACTGGCACATTCTCCTGTGAGAGGCATGAGCAGGGAATAGTATGAGACATACAGCCATATGCACTGGCACATTCTCCTGTGAGAGGCATGAGCAGAGAATAGTATGAGACATACAGCCATATGCACTGGCACATTCTCCTGTGAGAGGCATGAGCAGGGAATAGTATGAGACATACAGCCATATGCACTGGCACATTCTCCTGTGAGAGGCATGAGCAGAGAATAGTATGAGACATACAGCCATATGCACTGGCACATTCTCCTGTGAGAGGCATGAGCAGGGAATAGTATGAGACATACAGCCATATGCACTGGCACATTCTCCTGTGAGAGGCATGAGTAGAGAATAATATGACACATACAGCCATATGCACTGGCACATTCTCCTGTGAGCAGGCATGAGCAGAGAAAAGTATGAGACATACAGCCATATGCACTGGCACATTCTCCTGTGAGAGGCATGAGTAGAGAATAATATGAGACATACAGCCATATGCACCGGCACAGTCTCCTCCTGTGAGAGGCATGAGTAGAGAATAGTATGAGACATACAGCCATATGCACTGGCACATTCTCCTGTGAGAGGCATGAGTAGAGAATAATATGAGACATACAGCCATATGCACTGGCACATTCTCCTGTGAGAGGCATGAGTAGAGAATACTATGACACATACAGCCATATGCACTGGCACATTCTCCTGTGAGAGGCATGAGCAGGGAATAGTATGAGACATACAGCCATATGCACTGGCACATTCTCCTGTGAGAGGCATGAGCAGAGAATAGTATGATACATACAGCCATATGCACTGGCACATTCTCCTGTGAGAGGCATGAGCAGGGAATAGTATGAGACATACAGCCATATGCACTGGCACATTCTCCTGTGAGAGGCATGAGCAGAGAATAGTATGACACATACAGCCATATGCACTGGCACATTCTCCTGTGAGAGGCATGAGCAGAGAATAGTATGAGACATACAGCCATATGCACTGGCACATTCTCCTGTGAGAGGCATGAGTAGAGAATAGTATGAGACATACAGCCATATGCACTGGCACATTCTCCTGTGAGAGGCATGAGTAGAGAATAGTATGACACATACAGCCATATGCACTGGCACATTCTCCTCCTGTGAGAGGCATGAGTAGAGAATAGTATGAGACATACAGCCATATGCACTGGCACATTCTCCTGTGAGAGGCATGAGCAGGGAATAGTATGAGACATACAGCCATATGCACCGGCACATTCTCCTCCTGTGAGAGGCATGAGTAGAGAATAGTATGAGAAATACAGCCATATGCATTGGCACATTCTCCTGTGAGAGGCATGAGTAGAGAATAATATGAGACATACAGCCATATGCACCGGCACATTCTCCTGTGAGAGGCATGAGCAGGGAATAGTATGAGACATACAGCCATATGCACTGGCACATTCTCCTGTGAGAGGCATGAGTAGAGAATAGTATGAGACATACAGCCATGTGCACTGGCACATTCTCCTGTGAGAGGCATGAGTAGAGAATAGTATGAGACATACAGCCATGTGCACTGGCACATTCTCCTGTGAGAGGCATGAGCAGGGAATAGTATGACACATACAGCCATATGCACCGGCACATTCTCCTGTGAGAGGCATGAGTAGAGAATAATATGAGACATACAGCCATATGCACCGGCACATTCTCCTGTGAGAGGCATGAGTAGAGAATAGTATGAGACATACAGCCATATGCACTGGCACATTCTCCTGTGAGAGGCATGAGCAGGGAATAGTATGAGACATACAGCCATATGCACTGGCACATTCTCCTGTGAGAGGCATGAGCAGAGAATAGTATGACACATACAGCCATATGCACCGGCACATTCTCCTGTGAGAGGCATGAGTAGAGAATAGTATGAGACATACAGCCATATGCACTGGCACATTCTCCTGTGAGAGGCATGAGTAGAGAATAGTATGACACATACAGCCATATGCACTGGCACATTCTCCTCCTGTGAGAGGCATGAGTAGAGAATAGTATGACACATACAGCCATATGCACTGGCACATTCTCCTCCTGTGAGAGGCATGAGTAGAGAATAGTATGAGACATACAGCCATATGCACTGGCACATTCTCCTGTGAGAGGCATGAGCAGGGAATAGTATGAGACATACAGCCATATGCACCGGCACATTCTCCTGTGAGAGGCATGAGTAGAGAATAATATGAGACATACAGCCATATGCACTGGCACATTCTCCTGTGAGAGGCATGAGCAGGGAATAGTATGACACATACAGCCATATGCACCGGCACATTCTCCTGTGAGAGGCATGAGTAGAGAATAATATGAGACATACAGCCATATGCACCGGCACATTCTCCTGTGAGAGGCATGAGTAGAGAATAGTATGAGACATACAGCCATATGCACTGGCACATTCTCCTGTGAGCGGCATGAGTAGAGAATAGTATGAGACATACAGCCATGTGCACTGGCACATTCTCCTGTGAGAGGCATGAGTAGAGAATAGTATGAGACATACAGCCATATGCACTGGCACATTCTCCTGTGAGAGGCATGAGCAGAGAATAGTATGAGACATACAGCCATATGCACTGGCACATTCTCCTGTGAGAGGCATGAGTAGAGAATAGTATGAGACATACAGCCATATGCACTGGCACATTCTCATGTGAGCGGCATGAGCAGAGAATAGTATGAGACATACAGCCATATGCACTGGCACATTCTCCTGTGAGAGGCATGAGCAGGGAATAGTATGAGACATACAGCCATATGCACTGGCACATTCTCCTGTGAGAGGCATGAGTAGAGAATAGTATGAGACATACAGCCATATGCACTGGCACATTCTCCTGTGAGAGGCATGAGCAGGGAATAGTATGAGACATACAGCCATATGCACTGGCACATTCTCCTCCTGTGAGAGGCATGAGCAGAGAATAGTATGAGACATACAGCCATATGCACTGGCACATTCTCCTGTGAGAGGCATGAGCAGGGAATAGTATGAAACATACAGCCATATGCACTGGCACATTCTCCTGTGAGAGGCATGAGCAGGGAATAGTATGACACATACAGCCATATGCACTGGCACATTCTCCTGTGAGAGGCATGAGCAGGGAATAGTATGACACATACAGCCATATGCACTGGCACATTCTCCTGTGAGTGGCATGAGCAGAGAATAGTATGATACACAACCATATGCAGTGCAGATTGTGTGCACACTAAACCTTATTGCCGCTACCAGAGGTGTTGTACATAGCACAAACGCTTCACACTGAATTTGTAATGGGCTTCTATGTATTTCAATTTGATTTAAATACTAAATTATTAAAGACCAACAATCTCATCTCCATTAACCCACAGCACCTATTCCCTGCCTTCTCTTGTGCCCTCTGGAAAGCTTGCTCGCTCTGTAACAAACTTACAACTGTTCACGACCTGTTTGTTCCCAATGCTTTCAACCTTTTAGCAATTACTGAAACATGGCTATCTTCCTCTGACACTGCTTCCATTGCTGCTCTCACACAGTGGTTTCCACTTTAGCCACACACCTAGGCCTGGTGAGAGACACGGTGGCGGTGTTGGCATCTTACTCTCCCCCTCCTGCTCCTATCAGTACCTATTTCCATTTCCATCTCTCTCCTTTTCTTTCTTTGAAGTCCACTGCATTCGCCTGTTCTCCCCCCTCTCTCTCAGAGTGGCAGTTATCTATCGCCCCCCTGGACCAACCTCCCAATTCCTTGACAACTTTGCTGCCTGGCTTCCTTACTTTCTCTCTACAAATACACCTACCCTAATTCTGGGGGACTTCAACATCCCCATTGACAACCCATCTGCCCCTGCTGCCTCCAAACTTCTCTCACTCGCTAACTCCTTCGGCCTCTCACAATCCACCCTATTCCCTACCCACCGTGATGGACACTCTATTGATCTGATATTCTCCTATCTCTACTCTCTCTCTGATGTTGCCTGTCGCCCATTTTCCATCTCAGACCACCATCTGCTCACCTTTAATCTTAATATACAGGCTACACCTACTTCTCCCCCTCGCACCTGTAGAAATCTGCACACTGTAGACCCTCCCCAACTCTCCAACCTTATTCAAATATGCCTCCCCCACACTTACACGATATCCTGCCCTGACCTTGCTATAACGCAAGGTAACAATACCCTCTTTTCTGCACTTGACACTCTCGCTCCACTCCAACTTCACAAAGTCCCACGGTGTCAGCTACAGCCCTGGCACTCCCAGCAAACACGCCACCTGCAAAAATTCGCCTGCACTGCTGAACGTGCCTGTAGGAAATCCCGCTCTGAACCTGATTTCATGCACTATAAGTTCATTCTTCACTCCTACACCTCTGCCCGTCACCTAGCTAAGCAAACCTACTTCTTTTCTCTTATATGCACTCACTCCTCAAACCCTAAAAGACCCTTCTCCTTTTTCAAATCTCTCCTCTACCCACCTGCACCCCCGCCCCCTCACCTGCATTCAGTGCTCAAGACCTGGCTGACTACTTTTTCAATAAAACACTTACCATCCGAAGAAACATCCCAGCACAAGCCAGCAACCTCCCAACTTCGCTCCCAGTCACCCCCTCTGCCACTCTCTGCACCCTCCTCCGAACCACTGAGAGTGAAGTGACTTCCCTATTGTCTTCCTCACACCTCACTACCTTCAAACTTGACCCTATTCCTTCACATCTAATACCTTCTCTGTCTCCCATCCTCACTCCGGCTCTTACTCATATATTCAACCTATCCCTTTCTACCGGCTCATTCCCTGCCTCCTTCAAACATGGAAAGGTCACCCCCATTCCCAAAAAACGCTCCCTTGACCCTAACTCTAATACAAACTTCAGCCCCATATCATTGCTCCTGCTAGCTTCAAAAATCCTTGAAAAACTAGCTTTTGATCGCCTAACCCACTTCCTGTCCTCAAACTCATTGCTCAACCCCCTGCAATCTGGCTTCCATCCCCAGCACTCAACTGAGACTGCCCTCACCATGGTTACTAACGACCTCCTTTCTGATAAAAAACAAAGGCTATTACTCTATACTCATCTTACTTGACCTCTGCTGCCTTTGACACTGTTGACCATCCCCTTCTTCTACGGACTCTCAGCTCTCTTGGGCTCTGTGACACTGCCCTCTCCTGGATTCACTCTTATCTCTTTAACAGATCCTTTATCCTTGCTGGTGACTCCTCCTCTCTATTGCCTCTGTCTATTGGAGTACATTAAGGCTCTGTCCTGGGTCCTCTTCTCTATTTACACTTCTTCACTGGGTAAACTCATCAACAGCTATGGCTTTAACTATCACCTCTATGCTGATGATACCCAGATTTACTTTTCCACCTCTGCACTCTCTCCTTCTGTCAATTCTCACATCAGCGACTGCTTATCTGGCATTTCCACCTGGATGGCCTCTCACCACCTAAAAATAAACATGTCCAAGACCGAAATACGTCTAATCCCCCCTCTAATTCTACTCCAGTTTCTAATTTTTCCATCACTGTTGGCGGCACCACTATCTCTCCATCATCTCAAGTCCGCTGCCTCGGAGTCACACTTGACTCAAATCTGTCCTTCATTCCCCACATCCAATTGCTCTCTTCATCCTGCCGCAACCACCTACACAAAATCTTCAAAATTCATCCGTGCTAAAACTACTAAACAGCTAATTCATTCCCTGGTAATTTCCCGACTTGACTACTGTAATAACTTACTATCTGGCCTCACTCTCTCCCCTTCAATTCATCCTAAATGCATCTGCAAGGCTAATCCACCTCTCTCGATGCTCTGTTTCTGATGCACCTCTCTGTGAGTCCCTTCACTGGCTCCCCATTCACAGCAGAATTAAATTCAAAATTCTCACCCTGACTTACAAAGCCCTCACCAATGCTGCCCCACCCTACCTGTCCTCACTCATCAACAAATATACTCCAGCCCGCCCCCTAAGATCCAACAAAAACTACAGGACTTCTCTCGTGCGGCACCAACCCTCTGGAACGCACTTCCTCGAGCTGTCCCCTAACCTCTCCTCCTTTAAATGTTCCCTAAAGACCTTTTTGTTCAGGGAAGCTTATCACCCGACTTATTAGCAAACTAACTTCACTTAACTAACAGTTGCCCTCTATCTCCTCACTAATATCATTCTCACCTTTGCAGTCCCCACCTCCTGTTTCCCATCCTCCCACCCATCTAGATTGTAAGTTCTCACGGGAATAGGGCCCTCAATTCCCCCTGTATCTGTCTGTAAAATTGTGTCTTATTGTATTGTTTCTCCATTGTACTTTTAATACTAGTACCCATGGGCAGCGCTGCAGAATCTGTTGGCGCTTCATAAATAAAGAATAATACTAATAAATAAAAGGTCATATATATTCATTCCTAATAAACTGAATAATGACAATAAGTTAACACATTTTTTTTTTTCAATGTTAGATGATATTTGCAATCACACTGCCTTGTTAGCTCTATATAGGGGGAATATTTCAAAGCTGAGATACTTGTTTGTGACAGTGATATAAAACGCTACACAGTACAAATGCTTGCACTCCAAAGCAAGGTATCATAAAAATGTAATATAAAAACAAAATTTAAAAGATATCACAATAACTTATTATATACAATACCACCGGTGTTAAACAATCCTATAATACGTTTATAAGTCACTCAATTTCCAGGGTACAGGTGAACTGCAGAATACAATATAATCAAATCCTCCAAAAGCCGAAAACACTCTACTGCCCAGTTGTAGCAGCCGCTACTGAAAACAACAGGATCACACGTACGTCTTTCCTGATGGTTTCACGCTGATTACCTTGTAAACCAGTGTGGATCACGGATATACCGCTTAGGCGTTCTAAACTTTCTGGTTTGGCGTGTTCCTTCTTCCTCAATTTGGTGGTCACATGGTCTGTATGATCCAATCGGTTTTGAGGTATATACTCTCTATTACATACCACGGCACTGGTGTTTCAATCTGCAGTTTCTCGAGTTAAATAGAGCGCTCTGTATTAGATCATTGTAATCCAAACAATATTCACTCAATCATCTACGCGTAAAACGCTACATAAAAAAATCTTTGTCCACGAAAAAGGTATAGTAAATTTATATAATAGCTACACAATGCATATTTACTGCCAACATTCCCACCTGATAATAGTTTGCGGAGGCGTAACTTGAAACCGCAGGGCCCCGGTGCAAGAATCCATGAACTCTCCCGTAAAAGAAAAAGCAGCCTATATTCTTCTATGAAGTTTTTTTTTACTGATACATATCTCCAGTTCTAACTCACATTATCAGGAACTGGCTCATCAGGGTAACTTAAGAGACAACTAAACGTATTTATTTTTCCTTGCTTGACTACATTTCTTAGTAACCATAGGCCAGTGCCCCGTGCATCAGGTGTACCAACCGGCACAAAGATCCCACTCACCTCACAGAACTGATGGTATATCCCTGCCCTGGATGCTCCCGCAAGTAGCTGGGCTGTTGCTTGCTCTGTCTGTGTTGCATTGACTCACTGCGTGTGTTTACAGTGTCACTCACTCTCAGCTTTCACAGTACTTACCAGCAACGCTGGGCAATGTGGTGACTGCTTGGTGTTGTCTCAGCTGCCTGCAGCACTGCACTGCATCATGCATGTTTCTCCTTCTTTCCCGCTAAGCAGGATATGATTCAGACTTTCAGAGCGTTGCCATGGTAACCCGCGGCAACACTCTGATTTAAAAGTGTCAGGAGCCAGGCTGAAGGAGCAGCAGTAGACAGCAGATGAAGGAGTGGGGCCGCGGGGGAGCTGAAAAGAAATTTCAAAATAAAAAAAAAAAAAAAAAGTTTAAAAAAAAAAAAAAAAAAAAGTGCTGATGCCGGGGCCCCCCTTATGGGGGACCTCCTGGGGCCCGGTCGCGACCGCAACTGCTGCATCACTGATAGTTCCGCCCCTGATAGTTTGTGTTGTTTGTTAATGATCTTGTGGTACCCTGAGATGGTAATAAGCTATTTGCATTGTTTCCTTCTCTGGAATAAGTTATTACAGCCCAGAAGACCTAGAGATCTGCACCAGCCAGAAATAAATACACACAATCTGCAGAAGTAGCTTTGTGTAATATGTACATGTGATTTTAGCAGTATACGCTGTCAAGGCAATGGGTTTTTGTATCACATGTGACACAGCCAGGTTTGGCAAAATCAATACTTTATCCCAATGTGTATTTACATAGGAAACATTGTTAATTTGGTTTCATCTTGCTTAAACTTAAAGGAAAAATGGAAATCAAAATTAAACTTTCATGATTCAAATACAGCATGCCAATCTAAAATATAAAAGTTCCATAAAAGCATATGTATGTAGGCTCACAAGTGTGCACATCTCTTGAGCACAAGTGTTCGACACAAAACATTTTGTCAGTATATGGCAGGGTTATAACACAATATATTTAATAATTATTCTTTAAAATAAACTCACAATCAAATATGCATATACTAAGACAATAAAATTAATATAAATTCCTAAATTCTTTATTGTTAGTTAATATATATGAACACATTGAAATAAATTTGTAGGAGCCAGAATATGAATCAATATTATACACGTTTAAAAGCTATTAAAAAATGCTATGCAAAGTTCATAAAATTTTACCTTATTCACAATAGAATTTCATTCAGTTAACACAATGAGATTCCAAGATATTTAGCTGCTAACATTCAAGCAATACAATTTTAACAGTGCTTAGTTAACAATAGGTCAATATATATATACTCTAATTGAAACACCAGAAGTTATATGTATATATATATATATATATATATATATATATATATATATATATATATATATATATATATATATATATATATATATATATATATTCTATATTTTGCACGGATAAATTACTTAGCATACAAAAAAAATAAACTTCACCCTATACAGGACTATGAATATAAGCTAAAATGCAAACTGCTCTCTTTCACCTATCAACTATAGTTTTTACTGTAGTGACTATGCATATATTTGTGTTAAAATATTAATGTAATTAATAACCTTTATATATATATATACTTTACCAAATAAACAAATCGATATCCAGTTTCCAATGTTTCTCAAAAGGAACAATCTCACCTCAGAATACCAAAATTGGGGATATTTGCATATGGAGCATAAAAGTAGCTGTTTGCTTATAACTGTTATTTCTTCAGGGTTCAGCAAAAACAGTTTACCAGTCAAAGTTCACCAGAGTTAGACAGCAGAGTATACTGATATGATTTTATTTAGATACAGACTTTATCATATAAACCTCATGTAGAGTATACTGATATGATTTTATTTAGACACAGACTTTATCATATAAACCTCATACAGAGTATACTGATATGATTTTATTTAGATATAGACTTTATCATATAAACCTCATGCAGAGTATACTGATATGATTTTATTTAGATACAGACTTTATCATATAAACCTCATACAGAGTATACTGATATGATTTTATTTAGACACAGACTTTATCATATAAACCTCATACAGAGTATACTGATATGATTTTATTTAGATACAGACTTTAATTAAAAACCTCATGCAGAGTATACTGATATGATTTTATTTAGATACAGACTTTATCATATAGACCTCATGCAGAGTATACAGTACTGATATGAATTTATGTAGATACAGACTTTATCATATAAACCTCATGCACAGTATACTGATATGATTTTATTTAGATACAGACTCTGTATATAAAAGTCATGCAGGGTATACGGATATGATTTTATTTAGATACAGATTAGTGCAGAGTATACTGATATGATTTTATTTAGATACAGATTAGTGCAGAGTATACTGATATGATTTTATTTAGATACAGATTAGTGCAGAGTATACTGATATGATTTTATTTAGATAGACTTAATCATATAAACCATATAAGCTAAAATGCAAACTGCTCTCTTTCACCTATCAACTATAGTTTTTACTGTAGTGACTATGCATATATTTGTGTTAAAATATTAATGTAATTAATAACCTTTATATATATATATATATACTTTACCAAATAAACAAATCGATATCCAGTTTCCAATGTTTCTCAAAAGGAACAATCTCACCTCAGAATACCAAAATTGGGGATATTTGCATATGGAGCATAAAAGTAGCTGTTTGCGTATAACTGTTATTTCTTCAGGGTTCAGCAAAAACAGTTTACCAGTCAAAGTTCACCAGAGTTAGACAGCAGCAGCCTCTTCTCTCTATGCCTTGCGGTTAAATCATCTGATCTCACCCCTCCCCTTTTTTGATCAGTACCATCATTGGTGAGATTGGAAACGCCCAACAGAAGCTTGTCTCGGATTGGCCCTTTGAAACTGAACATGGATTGGTTCATCTGGGAAGTATCTTTTAATAATCAAGTTTTTTTTTTTTTTGGCTGTAATACGGGATTTTGTCCATCGGGGGGCCACATGACAAACAAGCACAAATCAATTGCATAATTTAACATAAATTTGATAATTTGTGCAACAAACATTATCTCATTTTAGCTTGATACAGTCTTAAATGTGAGCTTTGTGGTCAGCAAAGTCAGCCAGGTAGTCTAATATGCCGGTTTCATGATTTATAAATGATATGGTAATGTGTCCGAGATGGAAATTAAGACCAGATATCTCCGAAGCCGAAAATATACAAAATATCTGTTAATGTAGACAGTTTGCTGATAAATCTGTTACTTGAAAGCCAAATAAGGTTGTGACAGTTTCCTTAACACTGCTATTTTATAATGAATGCTTCTCGGTTGCACACCATCTCAGCTTTACAAATTAATCAGCAATGGGCTCTAAATGGAGGTGGAATTATCTACATGAGGCATTAGAATGAAAAGCAAAATTATGCCTTAATAAGTGTGTTACGGAGATATAAACGGTTGTCATCAGGAGTCTCATCAGCAGCAGATGTGTATCAAGATGCAATGTGACAAGTTATGAATTTTATCTTCTATGCTCCTGACCTTCTCAGTCTAAAAGATGCATGTCAGAGACTGTTATAATTTTATTTCTTGTTTGAGTGTTCACTATAGTGAGTGAAACATACAGGATTTCTTATAGCAATTAATATGGAAAATGACAAGAAAATATGTATAGTGTAACAGGTTGGTTAACAAAATAAGACTTTTGCTATGTTAACCTATCTGTAATTAATATTTGCCAGATAGATAGTTTGAAACTACAAACACTATAGTCTGCAGTAAACTAATTAGGCAGGATTAAAGATCAGGTTCATGCAGCAATACAGTCCAGATATTCAGTGAGATATTGTTCAATGTAGTTACTGTAGCGGAAGTGAATATAAGGTAACAAGTAAAAGTATTGGTAAATATACGACCTGTAAGTCAGTCCTGAAAACAAAGGTCTGTAAATTAAATGTGGAGCCGCGGGAGATTGCGGCTTGCAGCGTGGAGCTGTGAGAATGCCTCCAGGTGGTAGCTGATGACGTCAGCGGTAAGCAGCCGATACTGGTCTGAGAACAAGCTGAGAGTAGAAGCTGCGGTCAGTAGCGAGAGCGAGAGTGCCGCTCTGAGATGCTGGGGAAAATAGGAGGAGCCGGATTGGCTCAGTTCCACACACACTTGGGTGAGAATTGCAGATAATCCAGCATAGAAGAGAGGCAAAGGTGTGTCTTAAATAGGCAGGTAATTAATTAAAGGGGCAGTGAGCAGAGGAAAAAAGGAAGGTTCTGACATATCCCCCCCCCAAGAACACCCACAGCGAGGGTTCTAAGGACAAGGTCTTTCTGGATTCCTGCGGTGGAAAAGTGAAACACACCTGGGGGCTGAAACAGAAGTAGCAGGTTCCCATGAATCTTCAGAATGATCATACCCTTTCCATTGCACTAGATATTCCAGAACACCCCTTCGCCGCCTTGAGTCAAGAATAGCCTCTACCTCATATTCCAAATCCTGGGAAAGAACATGGGTAACAGAATCCTCGGTAAATCTGTCGGAAAGACAGGGTTTAACCAAGGATACGTGGAACGTCGGGTGTATCCTATACGAGTCAGGTAGTTGTAAAGTGACAGTAGCTGGATTCCTAACAGCAATAATATGAAAAGGTCCTATAAACAGCTTACTCATTTTCTTGGAAGGTGTATGTAAGCGCAAATTCTTAGTTGACAACCAGACTAGTTGTCCAACCTGGTAAACAGGTTGAGGCTTATGCCGCAAGTCGTAATAACGTTTATGGGAGGCTTGTGCATGTTTTATGTTGTCTTGAGCAACAGACAAGGTTTGGGAGATGTCATTCACAGTGTCGTTGACTTTAGGACATGGAGATGGTGCATAAGGAAGGAAGCTGATTCTGGGATGGATTCCATGGTTGAGAAAGAAAGGGCTAAAGCCAGTTGAGGAATTCTTGGCGTTGTTATAGGCGAATTCTGCCACAGCGAGATGGTCAGCCCATTGATCCTGTTGGTTGGAGCAAAAACAGCGGAGGTACTGCTCCAACCACTGATTGGTGCGCTCTGCCTGTCCATTCGTTTGAGGATGATATGAAGTTGTGAGCTTTTGAGAAATTTGTAGAGTATGACATAAATGTCTCCAAAAACGAGAGGTAAATTGTGATCCTCTGTCCGAAAGAAGTACCATAGGCAGTCCATGTAATCTAACGACGTTCCTGATAAACATGTCGCAAGTTTGTTGTGCAGTGGGTACTCCTATAGCTGGTATGAAATGTGCCATTTTTGTTAGCAAATCAACTACTACAAAAATGGAGGTGTAGGATGAAGATTTTGGTAGATCGACAATAAAATCCATTGCAAGATGAGTCCAAGGAGTACCTGGGACTGGATATGGTTGTAGAAGTCCCATCGGAGATTGATGTGATGGTTTACAGGTGGCACAAATGCCACATTTGTATATATAGTCTTCTACGGAAGTATGCATAGTTGGCCACCAGTAATTACGCTGAAGTAGCTCTAAAGTTTTTTGTATGCCCAAATGTCCGGTGAGTGGGGAATCATGATGGGTTCGTAAAAGAGAAATTCTATACTGAGGTGGTATATATAGATGTTTACCATGGAAAAATAAACCATCTGGATTTCTTTGCAGAAGATGAGTTGGTTTTGTGGAATCCTGAATTTGATCTCTTTGAAACTGAGGGTCGTTATGGACGAGTAGCCCTAAGAAGTTTGAAGAGGGTATAACTGTAGATGGGTTTTCCATATTAAGTGGTCTAGAGTCTCTGCGGGAGAGAGCGTCAGCTTTGCCGTTGCGACTACCAGGTCTATAGGTAATGAGATAATTGAAACGTGAGAAATAGAGATTCCAGCGAAGTTGTCTGGAGGAGAGAGTCCTACTTTGTTGTAAATATTGTAGATTTTTGTGATCTGTAATAACGATAATGGGATGTAAAGCTCCCTCTAAGAGATGTCGCCATTGCTCAAATGCAGTTTTGATGGCCAGCAATTCCTTTTCCCCTATGGGATAATTTCGTTCAGCTGGAAGCATGAGCCTGGATAGGTAGGCGACAGGATGCATCACATCAGTAAGGGATTGTTTCTGTGACAACACTGCGCCCAGAGCATAATCCGACGCATCAACCTCTACAATAAACTGTAAATCTGGGTCAGGGAAGTTAAGTATAGTTGCCGTGGTGAAGTCAGTTTTTAACTGTTGGAAGACTCTCTGACAGTCAGATGTCCAGTTAAAAGTGTTTGTGTGTTTAGTTAAATCAGTAAGTGGTTTAGCAGTCTGGGCGAAATTACGAATGAACTTTCGATAGAAATTCGCAAAACCAAGGAATCTTTGTACTTGTTTGCGATTTTTTGGAGTAGGCCACTGAGTGATAGCATGGATCTTAGAGTCATCCATCTTAATTCCAGTGTTCGAGATAATGTAGCCCAAGAAAGAGACTTGACTGCAATGAAATTCACACTTTTCTAATTTAGCGTATAACTTATGTTGACGAAGTCTTGCTAATACTGTTCTTACGTGGGACACATGTTGTTGTATAGTATCAGAATAAATCAAGATGTCGTCAAGATAAACTACTATGAAGGTGTCCAAGATGTCTTTAAAAATGTCATTTATGAAACATTGGAATGTAGCTGGAGCGTTACATAACCCGAAAGGCATAACGGTATACTCATACAGGCCATAACGAGTTCTGAAAGCTGTTAACCATTCATCTCCAGCTCTCATTCTTATAAGATTGTAAGCACCCCTGAGGTCCAATTTTGTGAAGACTTTGGCAGTGCGCAATCTTTCTATCAATTCAGGGATGAGGGGTAATGGGTAGCGATTTTTCTTAGTACGTTTGTTTAACTCCCTGTAGTCAATAATTGGTCTGAGCGTCAAATCTTTGTTTTTAACAAAAAATATACCTGCACCAGCAGGTGAGGTGGACGGTCTAATAAAGCCCTTTGCTAGATTTTCCTGTAGATATAATTTTAGGTGATCTAGTTCGGGTTTAGATAGGGGGTATATGTGTCCCACTGGTATTGTGGAGCCAGGTAAGAGGTCGATAGGACAGTCGTAAGACCTGTGTGGCGGAAGTGTCTGTGCATCAGTCTTGTTAAATACGTCCTGGAAATCAGTATATTCAGATGGCAACTGAGAAGTAGATGAGAGAAGAATGTTATTGAGAGGGAAACAAGTCTGAGAGCAGTAGGGTGACGTTAGGTTTATAGTCAATTTGTGCCAGTCAAAGACAGGTTTATGGATTTGTAGCCAAGTAAGACCTAATATAACAGGATAGAGAGGACTAGGTATAATGTCAAAGCTGATAGATTCTCTATGTCCTGAGGAAGTGCACATGAGTAAGGGAGTGGTTTCAAGAGTTACAGGACCAAAGGATAGTGAAGACCCATCAACCAAATTTATAGAAACAGGAGACATTTTTGCTTGTGAGGGTATTTTATTTCTATTTACAAAATCGCAATCAATGTAATTTCCTGAAGCGCCTGTATCAATGATCGCATCAATCTTTAGGCAGTGTAGATCCCACTGTAAAGTAAAGGACATAGAAATATGTGGTTGTTTTGGTCTGTTTAATGATAGGCTAAGAAATGTTGAAGAAGTCTTACCGTTTTTTGTCTTTTTTAAGAGAGGACATGCTGTCAGATCATGCTCAGGGGCAGCGCAGTACATACACAATCGATGAGTGCGTCTTCTTCCTTTCTCCTCAGGAGATAGAGGACCTCTGATGAATCCAATATCCATTGGAGACTCAGTCTCCCTAGAGGGTACTGGTGGAGTACTCTGTCGTTTGTATGGAGTTGAAGTGTTAGCCCTCTCTTGTTTACGTTCCCTTATACGCCTATCAATTGTAGTGCAATGTGTGAAGAGATCCTCCAAATGCTCCGGTACGCCAGTACGGGAGAGCTCATCTTTGATGTCTTCTGAGAGCCCAATGCTGAACTGGTGTCTGAGCGAGGGCTCATTCCACTTTGATTCAATTGCATAGATTTTAAATTGTGATATATAATTTTCTACAGGTTGTCTGCCCTGTCTCAAGGCCCTGAGAGAGGATTCGGCAGATTCCTGTTTAAAAGGATCTTCATATAGTGAGGATAAAGCCTTTAGAAAATCCTGTATAGAGTTTAGAATGGGATTCTGATTTTCAAACAAACTATCCGCCCATACACGGGGTTCACCCCTTAAATAAGAGATAGTAGTCAACACCTTAATTCTATCAGTGCAATAAGTTCTGGGTTTTAGTTCGAACATCAAAAGACAAGCATTTCTAAATTCCTTAAACATTGCCCTATTACCACTGAATTTGTCAGGAAAAGACACCTGTGGTTCTGGAAGTACTTCTGAATGTGCAGTTTTAGCGGTATACATATCTCTAAGGCAATCTTTAAGCACCTGATTTTCAGTTTGCACTTCCCTGAGGGTTAAATTTACAGAATCCATACGTTGAGTTAAAGTGGCAATTTGATTTGCAATCTCTGTCATATCCATGGTGCTATACCTGTATTTAGAGGCTGGATTATACTGTTATAACTCTATTTCTTGTTTGAGTGTTCACTATAGTGAGTGAAACATACAGGATTTCTTATAGCAATTAATATGGAAAATGACAAGAAAATATGTATAGTGTAACAGGTTGGTTAACAAAATAAGACTTTTGCTATGTTAACCTATCTGTAATTAATATTTGCCAGATAGATAGTTTGAAACTACAAACACTATAGTCTGCAGTAAACTAATTAGGCAGGATTAAAGATCAGGTTCATGCAGCAATACAGTCCAGATATTCAGTGAGATATTGTTCAATGTAGTTACTGTAGCGGAAGTGAATATAAGGTAACAAGTAAAAGTATTGGTAAATATACGACCTGTAAGTCAGTCCTGAAAACAAAGGTCTGTAAATTAAATGTGGAGCCGCGGGAGGTTGCGGCTTGCAGCGTGGAGCTGTGAGAATGCCTCCAGGCGGTAGCTGATGACGTCAGCGGTAAGCAGCCGATACTGGTCTGAGAACAAGCTGAGAGTAGAAGCTGCGGTCAGTAGCGAGAGCGAGAGTGCCGCTCTGAGATGCTGGGGAAAATAGGAGGAGCCGGATTGGCTCAGTTCCACACACACTTGGGTGAGAATTGCAGATAATCCAGCATAGAAGAGAGGCAAAGGTGTGTCTTAAATAGGCAGGTAATTAATTAAAGGGGCAGTGAGCAGAGGAAAAAAGGAAGGTTCTGACAGAGACAAAGCTGACATTAAAGAGATTTCCTGAGTTAAAATGAAATGCAAACTGTCCATGTGTGTGCAAACTAAACAATGAAAAAGAAGCCTGCTGTATAGTTACTGTCCTGTTATCTGAAATGAACCACCTCTGACAGATCTCTTGGTAAACTTAAAAGAGAACAAGGATAGGCGTTCATGTTGAATGTACGCCGTTTGCCTTTTATTTCGGCAGGAAGTCTGCACATTAATGGGTGAGATTTGCAGAAAACACATTGAAAGAGAAGGCAAATTACACAAATTAGTGCTGTGTACATAAGTGTGATTGTCTCTTTATCTTCTGGAACCTACAAGCTCTAATCCATCTAATAGATGCAGCGCATAGAAAAGCTTGATTTCAAACAGATCCGTGTTGAATAAAATAGTACTAATTACATATAATTACTAGTATGAGGGGAAATGCATTTCATGGGCACACTTGAGAAAATCTCATTTTAATGCAGTATTGTTCAGAGGGAAAATCACAGTACCTAAATCCAAAAAATGAGCCCAAAAAGAAGAATCATCTTCTCTAGTAGAAAAATAGAAATTAAAATAATTACTGAAATGACATCAAAACATTTGAATAAAATATTCAAATAAATAGATGGATCAGTGTAATGTGGATTGCAAAAGTAGATAAGAAAAAAGTTCACAGAATGTTACAGAGGAGATCAAGAATTAGGGGAAGTTGCAGAAGGGAACTGGAAGCCAAACACCAAAAAGCAGAAAGAGTAAAGGGCCATATTTTGCCTTAAAATGGCAAAAGGTTTTACAGCCAGAAAAAAAGCAGTAAAGGGTCAGTGCATGGAGGTCAGTCCAAAATCCATAACAATGTGCCCAAATTCAAACAGAGATAACCCAGGAAATCAGGAACCAGGATAACAGGACACACGAGCAGATAAACCAACAACAAAAATAACACCTGGGTTAAAAAGCTGTTCCTAACCAGGACATGTGCAGCAGACAACACAACTGGGCTTGGTTCTGCCCCTTTGCCACAGCGCTTTGATGAGGCTCCCTTTAAGAGAGGTGGATGCATGTGCACAGCCAACCACGGTCAGCAGAGCGCACACGTTGCTGTCACAACCTCTCTGCATGGTTAGGGAACAGGGGCAGGACAAGTATGCTTTGCACTGACCCATGGAGTAGTTGCCTGTAGTGCTGTTGCCTATTACACAACAAAATTGTCAAGTTCAGATCTGAAAGGTGAAAAAAAGGAACATGACTTTATAATCCATTTCTTCAAAGATCTAGAACTCTGGATTGTAATACATAACAAAATGGCAGAAAACAGAAGGATAACATTTATTACATATAAATTCTTACTGTAACATACACATTGTTATTAGAAACGTAAGTCATGCCTATAGCCCAAGTCACAGAACTTTGTGATTCTTGCTTCTTCTTTACAGATCAATTCAGTTCCACAGAGGAATTACATCTTGTGGTCATTGTTTTTTTGTGTTTGGATTCATTTATGCAGATATAACCGCTGGAAGACTTTGCTTGATTAAAGCATGACCCTTCCAAAGGAAATTACAGTAATTGGAGCAAAACGTTTTACACTAGAAAAATATAAGAAAAACTAGAGTATAAATCATTAAATATCTTCTGTCTCAAAGTTTCATGAGGGTGTGTTCCTGTCTACCAATAGAATAGTGAGAGTCTCCTGAGTGACTCCTCCCAAACATAGGAAAGTAGTGAGCAACGTTTCACCAGTGAAAACAATTTCAACAAACCAATCAAAGAGAGGGGAAATAAAGCATTTCTTCATTCACTGATGTTAAATTCGTACAGTGACTAACGTAATAGGACCAAGGTCTTCATAGTAAGCAGCTGATACACAAACACTGACACCCAATCACATTACTAGTAGGCAAAAGAAAGGATCCACAAGTGAGAGGCAAGAAGGATTACGTCATGTAGAGCTGACAGACACTGGTGACAAGCGACTCCAGTCATTTAGACCTGTGGATTATCATCTATTTTTTATAATACAAAAGACGTTAAAGTCTGTATCTAAAATTCAAATTTCCTAATCCAGACTTCTTGAGTATATCATATAAACCTCATACAGAGTATACTGATATGATTTTATTTAGATACAGATTAGTGCAGAGTATACTGATATGATTTTATTTAGATACAGATTAGTGCAGAGTATACTGATATGATTTTATTTAGATACAGATTAGTGCAGAGTATACTGATATGATTTTATTTAGATACAGACTTTATCATATAAACCTTATGCAGAGTATACTGATATGATTTTATTTAGACACAGACTTTATCATATAAACCTCATACAGAGTAAACTGATATGATTTTATTTAGATACAGATTAGTGCAGAGTATACTGATATGATTTTATTTAGATACAGACTTTATCATATAAACCTTATGCAGAGTATACTGATATGATTTTATTTAGACACAGACTTTATCATATAAACCTCATAAACAGTATACTGATATGATTTTATTTAGATACAGACTTTATCATATAAACCACATGCAGACTATACTGCTATGATTTTATTTAGATACAGAATTTATCATATAAACCTCAGAGTATACTGATATGATTTTATTTAGATATAGATTAGTGCAGAGTATAACGATATGATTTTATTTAGACACAGACTTTATCATATAAACCTCATACAGAGTATACTGATATGATTTTATTTAGATATAGACTTTATCATATAAACCTCATGCAAAGTATACTGATATGATTTTATTTAGATACAGACTTTATCATATAAACCTCATACAGAGTATACTGATATGATTTTATTTAGACACAGACTTTATCATATAAACCTCATACAGAGTATACTGATATGATGTTATTTAGATACAGACTTTAATTAAAAACCTCATGCAGAGTATACTGATATGATTTTATTTAGATACAGACTTTATCATATAAACCTCATGCACAGTATACTGATATGAATTTATGTAGATACAGACTTTATCATATAAACCTCATGCACAGTATACTGATATGATTTTATTTAGATACAGATTCTGTATATAAAACTCATGCAGGGCATACGGATATGATTTTATTTAGATACAGAATTTATCATATAAACCTCAGAGTATACTGATATGATTTTATTTAGATACAGATTAGTGCAGAGTATACTGATATGATTTTATTTAGATACAGATTAGTGCAGAGTATACTGATATGATTTTATTTAGATACAGATTAGTGCAGAGTATACTGATATGATTTTATTTAGATACAGACTTAATCATATAAACCTCATACAGAGTATACTGATATGATTTTATTTAGATACAGACTTTATCATATAAACCTCATACAGAGTATACTGATATGATTTTATTTAGATACAGATTAGTGCAGAGTATACTGATATGATTTTATATAGATACAGATTAGTGCAGAGTATACTGATATGATTTTATTTAGATACAGATTAGTGCAGAGTATACTGATATGATTTTATTTAGATACAGATTAGTGCAGAGTATACTGATATGATTTTATTTAGATACAGATTAGTGCAGAGTATACTGATATGATTTTATTTAGATACAGACTTAATCATATAAACCTCATACAGAGTATACTGATATGATTTTATTTAGATACAGACTTTATCATATAAACCTCATACAGAGTATACTGATATGATTTTATTTAGATACAGATTAGTGCAGAGTATACTGATATGATTTTATATAGATACAGATTAGTGCAGAGTATACTGATATGATTTTATTTAGATACAGATTAGTGCAGAGTATACTGATATGATTTTATTTAGATACAGACTTAATCATATAAACCTCATACAGAGTATACTGATATGATTTTATTTAGATACAGATTAGTGCAGAGTATACTGATATGATTTTATATAGATACAGATTAGTGCAGAGTATACTGATATGATTTTATTTAGATACAGATTAGTGCAGAGTATACTGATATGATTTTATTTAGATACAGACTTTATCATATAAACCTCATACAGAGTATACTGATATGATTTTATTTAGATACAGATTAGTGCAGAGTATACTGATATGATTGTATATAGATACAGATTAGTGCAGAGTATACTGATATGATTTTATTTACATACAGATTAGTGCAGAGTATACTGATATGATTTTATTTAGATACAGACTTTAATTAAAAACCTCATGCAGAATATACTGATATGATTTTATTTAGATACAGACTTTATCATATAGACCTCATGCAGAGTATACTGATATGAATTTATGTAGATACAGACTTTATCATATAAACCTCATGCACAGTATACTGATATGATTTTATTTAGATATAGACTCTGTATATAAAACTCATGCAGGGTATACGGATATGATTTTATTTAGATACAGAATTTATCATATAAACCTCAGAGTATACTGATATGATTTTATTTAGATACAGATTAGTGCAGAGTATACTGATATGATTTTATTTAGATACATATTAGTGCAGAGTATACTGATATGATTTTATTTAGATACAGACTTTATCATATAAACCTCATGTAGAGTATACTAATATGATTTTATTTAGACACAGACTTTATCATATAAACCTCATACAGAGTATACTGATATGATTTTATTTAGACACAGACTTTATCATATAAACCTCATACAGAGTATACTGATATGATTTTATTTAGACACAGACTTTATCATATAAACCTCATACAGAGTATACTGATATGATTTTATTTAGATATAGACTTAATCATATAAACCTCATACAGAGTATACTGATATGATTTTATTTAGATACAGATTAGTGCAGAGTATACTGATATGATTTTATATAGATACAGATTAGTGCAGAGTATACTGATATGATTTTATTTAGATACAGATTAGTGCAGAGTATACTGATATGATTTTATTTAGATACATACTTTATCATATAAACCTCATACAGAGTATACTGATATGATTTTATTTAGATACAGACTTTATCATATAAACCTCATACAGAGTATACTGATATGATTTTATTTAGACACAGACTTTATCATATAAACCTCATACAGAGTATACTGATATGATTTTATTTAGATACAGACTTTATCATGTAAACCTCATGCAGAGTATACTGATATGATTTTATTTAGATACAGACTCTGTATATAAAACTCATGCAGGGTATACTGATATGATTTTATTTAGATACAGACTTTATCATATAAACCTCATACAGAGTATACTGATATGATTTTATTTAGATACAGATTAGTGCAGAGTATACTGATATGATTTTATTTAGATACAGATTAGTGCAGAGTATACTGATATGATTTTATTTAGATACAGACTTAATCATATAAACCTCATACAGAGTATACTGATATGGTTTTATTTAGATACAGACTTTATCATATAAACCTCATACAGAGTATACTGATATGATTTTATTTAGATACAGATTAGTGCAGAGTATACTGATATGATTTTATTTAGATACAGACTTAATCATATAAACCTCATACAGAGTATACTGATATGGTTTTATTTAGATACAGACTTAATCATATAAACCTCATACAGAGTATACTGATATGGTTTTATTTAGATACAGACTTTATCATATAAACCTCATGCACAGTATACTGATATGATTTTATTTAGATACAGACTCTGTATATAAAACTCATGCAGGGTATACGGATATGATTTTATATAGATACAGATTAGTGCAGAGTATACTGATATGATTTTATTTAGATACAGATTAGTGCAGAGTATACTGATATGATTTTATTTAGATACAGACTCTGTATATAAAACTCATGCAGGGCATACGGATATGATTTTATTTAGATACAGAATTTATCATATAAACCTCAGAGTATACTGATATGATTTTATTTAGATACAGATTAGTGCAGAGTATACTGATATGATTTTATTTAGATACAGATTAGTGCAGAGTATACTGATATGATTTTATTTAGACACAGACTTTATCATATAAACCTCATACAGAGTATACTGATATGATTTTATTTAGATACAGACTTTATCATATAAACCTCATGCAGAGTATACTGATATGATTTTATTTAGATACAGACTTTATCATATAAACCTCATGCACAGTATACTGATATGATTTTATTTAGATACAGACTCTGTATATAAAACTCATGCAGGGTATACGGATATGATTTTATTTAGATACAGATTAGTGCAGAGTATACTGATATGATTTTATTTAGATACAGATTAGTGCAGAGTATACTGATATGATTTTATTTAGATACAGACTTAATCATATAAACCTCATACAGAGTATACTGATATGATTTTATTTAGATACAGATTAGTGCAGAGTATACTGATATGATTTTATTTAGATACAGACTTAATCATATAAACCTCATACAGAGTATACTGATATGATTTTATTTAGATACAGATTAGTGCAGAGTATACTGATATGATTTTATATAGATACAGATTAGTGCAGAGTATACTGATATGATTTTATTTAGATACAGATTAGTGCAGAGTATACTGATATGATTTTATTTAGATACAGACTTAATCATATAAACCTCATACAGAGTATACTGATATGATTTTATTTAGATACAGACTTTATCATATAAACCTCATACAGAGTATACTGATATGATTTTATTTAGATACAGATTAGTGCAGAGTATACTGATATGATTTTATATAGATACAGATTAGTGCAGAGTATACTGATATGATTTTATTTAGATACAGACTTTATCATATAAACCTCATGTAGAGTATACTGATATGATTTTATTTAGACACAGACTTTATCATATAAACCTCATACAGAGTATACTGATATGATTTTATTTAGATATAGACTTTATCATATAAACCTTATGCAGAGTATACTGATATGATTTTATTTAGATACAGACTTTAATTAAAAACCTCATACAGAGTATACTGATATGATTTTATTTAGATATAGACTTTATCATATAAACCTTATGCAGAGTATACTGATAAGATTTTATTTAGATACAGACTTTATCATATAGACCTCATGCAGAGTATACTGATATGAATTTATGTAGATACAGACTTTATCATATAAACCTCATGCACAGTATACTGATATGATTTTATTTAGATACAGACTCTGTATATAAAACTCATGCAGGGTATACGGATATGATTTTATTTAGATACAGATTAGTGCAGAGTATACTGATATGATTTTATTTAGATACAGACTCTGTATATAAAACTCATGCAGGGTATACGGATATGATTTTATTTAGATACAGAATTTATCATATAAACCTCAGAGTATACTGATATGATTTTAATTAGATACAGATTAGTGCAGAGTATACTGATATTATTTTATTTAGATACAGATTAGTGCAGAGTATACTGATATGATTTTATTTAGATACAGACTTTATCATATAAACCTCATACAGAGTATACAGATATGATTTTATTTAGATACAGACTTTATCATATAAACTTCATACAGAGTATACAGATATGATTTTATTTAGATACAGATTAGTGCAGAGTATACTGATATGATTTTATATAGATACAGATTAGTGCAGAGTATACTGATATGATTTTATTTAGATACAGTATACTGATATGATTTTATTTAGATAAAGACTTTAATTAAAAACCTCATGCAGAGTATACTGATATGATTTTATTTAGATACAGACTTTATCATATAGACCTCATGCACAGTATACTGATATGATTTTATTTAGATACAGAATTTATCATATAAACCTCAGAGTATACTGATATGATTTTATTTAGATACAGATTAGTGCAGAGTATACTGATATGATTTTATTTAGATACAGATTAGTGCAGAGTATACTGATATGATTTTATTTAGATACAGATTAGTGCAGAGTATACTGATATGATTTTATTTAGATACAGACTTAATCATATAAACCTAATACAGAGTATACTGATATGATTTTATTTAGATACAGACTTTATCATATAAACCTCATACAGAGTATACTGATATGATTTTATTTAGATACAGATTAGTGCAGAGTATACTGATATGATTTTATATAGATACAGATTAGTGCAGAGTATACTGATATGATTTTATTTAGATACAGATTAGTGCAGAGTATACTGATATGATTTTATTTAGATACAGACTTAATCATATAAACCTCATACAGAGTATACTGATATGATTTTATTTAGATACAGATTAGTGCAGAGTATACTGATAAGATTTTATATAGATACAGATTAGTGCAGAGTATACTGATATGATTTTATTTAGATACAGACTTTATCATATAAACCTCATGTAGAGTATACTGATATGATTTTATTTAGACACAGACTTTATCATATAAACCTCATACAGAGTATACTGATATGATTTTATTTAGATATAGACTTTATCATATAAACCTCATGCAGAGTATACTGATATGATTTTATTTAGATACAGACTTTATCATATAAACCTCATACAGAGTATACTGATATGATTTTATTTAGACACATACTTTATCATATAAACCTCATACAGAGTATACTGATATGATTTTATTTAGATACAGACTTTAATTAAAAACCTCATGCAGAGTATACTGATATGATTTTATTTAGATACAGACTTTAATTAAAAACCTCATGCAGAGTATACTGATACGATTTTATTTAGATACAGACTTTATCATATAAACCTCATGCACAGTATACTGATATGATTTTATTTAGATACAGACTCTGTATATAAAACTCATGCAGGGTATACGGATATGATTTTATTTAGATACAGAATTTATCATATAAACCTCATACAGAGTATACTGATATGATTTTATTTAGATACAGATTAGTGCAGAGTATACGGATATGATTTTATTTAGACACAGATTAGTGCAGAGTATACTGATATGATTTTATTTAGATACAGATTAGTGCAGAGTATACTGATATGATTTTATTTAGATACAGATTAGTGCAGAGTATACTGATATTATTTTATTTAGATACAGATTAGTGCAGAGTATACTGATATGATTTTATTTAGATACAGACTTAATCATATAAACCTCACACAGAGTATACTGATATGATTTTATTTAGATACAGACTTTATCATATAAACCTCATACAGAGTATACTGATATGATTTTATTTAGATACAGATTAGTGCAGAGTATACTGATATGATTTTATATAGATACAGATTAGTGCAGAGTATACTGATATGATTTTATTTAGATACAGATTAGTGCAGAGTATACTGATATGATTTTATTTAGATACAGACTTAATCATATAAACCTCATACAGAGTATACTGATATGATTTTATTTAGATACAGACTTTATCATATAAACCTCATACAGAGTATACTGATATGATTTTATTTAGATACAGATTAGTGCAGAGTATACTGATATGATTTTATTTAGATACAGATTAGTGCAGAGTATACTGATATGATTTTATTTAGATACAGACTTAATCATATAAACCTCATACAGAGTATACTGATATGATTTTATTTAGATACAGACTTTATCATATAAACCTCATACAGAGTATACTGATATGATTTTATTTAGATACAGACTTTATCATATAAACCTCATACAGAGTATACTGATATGATTTTATTTAGATACAGATTAGTGCAGAGTATACTGATATGATTTTATTTAGATACAGACTTTATCATATAAACCTCATACAGAGTATACTGATATGATTTTATTTAGATACAGATTAGTGCAGAGTATACTGATATGATTTTATATAGATACAGATTAGTGCAGAGTATACTGATATGATTTTATTTAGATACAGATTAGTGCAGAGTATACTGATATGATTTTATTTAGATACAGACTTTATCATATAAACCTCATGTAGAGTATACTGATCTGATTTTATTTAGACACAGACTTTATCATATAAACCTCATACAGAGTATACTGATACGATTTTATTTAGATACAGACTTTATCATATAAACCTCATACAGAGTATACTGATATGATTTTATTTAGATACAGACTTTATCATATAAACCTCATGCAGAGTATACTGATATGATTTTATTTAGATACAGACTTTATCATATAGACCTCATGCAGAGTATACTGATATGAATTTATGTAGATACAGACTTTATCATATAAACCTCATACAGAGTATACTGATATGATTTTATTTAGATACAGACTCTGTATATAAAACTCATGCAGGGTATACGGATATGATTTTATTTAGATACAGAATTTATCATATAAACCTCAGAGTATACTGATATGATTTTATTTAGATACAGATTAGTGCAGAGTATACTGATATGATTTTATTTAGATACAGATTGGTGCAGAGTATACTGATATTATTTTATTTAGTTACAGATTAGTGCAGAGTATACTGATATGATTTTATTTAGATACAGACTTAATCATATAAACCTCATACAGAGTATACTGATATGATTTTATTTAGATACAGACTTT
Organism: Bombina bombina; assembly: GCF_027579735.1. Taxonomy (NCBI): domain Eukaryota; kingdom Metazoa; phylum Chordata; class Amphibia; order Anura; family Bombinatoridae; genus Bombina; species Bombina bombina. Next base: position 19,110,298 of record NC_069500.1, read on the forward strand.
ATCATATAAACCTCATACAGAGTATACTGATATGATTTTATTTAGATACAGATTAGTGCAGAGTATACTGATATGATTTTATATAGATACAGATTAGTGCAGAGTATACTGATATGATTTTATTTAGATACAGATTAGTGCAGAGTATACTGATATGATTTTATTTAGATACAGACTTAATCATATAAACCTCATACAGAGTATACTGATATGATTTTATTTAGATACAGACTTTATCATATAAACCTCATGCAGAGTATACTGATATGATTTTATTTAGATACAGACTTTATCATATAAACCTCATACAGAGTATACTGATATGATTTTATTTAGATACAGATTAGTGCAGAGTATACTGATATGATTTTATATAGATACAGATTAGTGCAGAGTATACTGATATGATTTTATTTAGATACAGATTAGTGCAGAGTATACTGATATGATTTTATTTAGATACAGATTAGTGCAGAGTATACTGATATGATTCATATCAGTATACTCTGCACTAATCTGTATCTAAATAAAATCATATCGGTATACTCTGCACTAATCTGTATCTAAATAAAATCATATCAGTACACTCTGCACTATATATGATTTTATTTAGATACAGATTAGTGCAGAGTATACTGATATGATTTTATTTAGATACAGACTTTATCATATAAACCTCATACAGAGTAAACGGATATGATTTTATTTAGATACAGATTAGTGTAGAGTATACTGATATGATTTTATTTAGATACAGATTAGTGTAGATTATACTGATATGATTTTATTTAGATACAGATTAGTGTAGAGTATACTGATATGATTTTATATAGATACAGATTAGTGCAGAGTATACTGATATGGTTTTATTTAGATACAGACTTTATCATATAAACCTCATGCAGAGTATACTGATATGATTTTATTTAGATACAGACTTCATCATATAAACCACATGCAGAGTATACTGATATGATTTTATTTAGACACAGACTTTATCATATAAACCTCATGCAGAGCATACTGATATGATTTTATTTAGATACAGACTTTATCATATAAACCTCATGTAGAGTATACTGATATGATTTTATTTAGACACAGACTTTATCATATAAACCTCATGTAGAGTATACTGATATGATTTTATTTAGACACAGACTTTATCATATAAACCTCATACAGAGTATACTGATATGATTTTATTTAGATACAGACTTTATCATATAAACCTCATGCAGAGCATACTGATATGATTTTATTTAGATACAGATTAGTGTAGAGTATACTGATATGATTTTATTTAGAACAGACTCTATCATATAAACCACATGCAGAGTATACTGATATGATTTTATTTAGATACAGACTTTATCATATAGATAGACCTCATGCAGAGTATACAGTACTGATATGAATTTATTTAGATACAGACTTTATCATATACACCTCATGCACAGTATACTGATATGATTTTATTTAGATACAGACTCTGTATATAAAACTCATGCAGGGTATACGGATATGATTTTATTTAGATACAGAATTTATCATATAAACCTCAGAGTATACTGATATGATTTTATTTAGATACAGATTAGTGCAGAATATACTGATATGATTTTATTTAGATACAGATTAGTGCAGAGTATACTGATATGATTTTATTTAGATACAGATTAGTGCAGAGTATACTGATATGATTTTATTTAGATACAGACTTAATCATATAAATCTCATACAGAGTATACTGATATAATTTTATTTAGATACAGACTATCATATAAACCTGATGCAGAGTATACTGATATTTTATTTAGACACATACTTTATCATATAAACCTCATGCAGAGTATACTGATATGATTTTATTTAGATACAGACTTTATCATATAAACCTCATACAGAGTAAACTGATATGATTTTATTTAGATACAGATTAGTGCAGAGTATACTGATAAGATTTTATTTAGATACAGACTCTATCATATAAACCTCATGCAGAGTATACCGATATGATTTTATTTAGCTACAGACTATCATATAAACCTCATGCAGAGTATACTGCTATGAATTTATTTAGATACAGACTTTATCATATAAAACTCATGCAGAGTATACTGATATGATTTTATTTAGATACAGCCTTTATCATATAAACCTCATACAGAGTATACTGATATGATTTTATTTAGATACAGAATTTATCATATAAACCTCATACAGAGTATACTGATATGATTTTATTTAGATACAGAATTTATCATATAAACTTCATACAGAGTATATTGATACGATTTTATTTAGATACAACATTTATCATATAAACCTCATGCAGAGTATACTGATATGATTTTATTTAGATACAGACTTTATCATATAAACCTCATGCAGAGTATACTGATATGATTTTATTTAGATACAGACTTTATCATATAAACCTCATGCAGAGTATACTGATATGATTTTATTTAGATACAGACTTTATCATATAAACCTCATGCAGAGTATACTGATATGATTTTATTTAGATACAGATTAGTGCAGAGTATACTGATATGATTTTATTTAGATACAGATTAGTGCAGAGTATACTGATATGATTCATATCAGTATACTCTGCACTAATCTGTATCTAAATAAAATCATATCGGTATACTCTGCACTAATCTGTATCTAAATAAAATCATATCAGTATACTCTGCACTATATATGATTTTATTTAGATACAGATTAGTGCAGAGTATACTGATATGATTTTATTTAGATACAGACTTTATCATATAAACCTCATACAGAGTAAACGGATATGATTTTATTTAGATACAGATTAGTGTAGAGTATACTGATATGATTTTATTTAGATACAGATTAGTGTAGATTATACTGATATGATTTTATTTAGATATAGATTAGTGTAGAGTATACTGATATGATTTTATATAGATACAGATTAGTGCAGAGTATACTGATATGGTTTTATTTAGATACAGACTTTATCATATAAACCTCATGCAGAGTATACTGATATGATTTTATTTAGATACAGACTTCATCATATAAACCACATGCAGAGTATACTGATATGATTTTATTTAGACACAGACTTTATCATATAAACCTCATGCAGAGCATACTGATATGATTTTATTTAGATACAGACTTTATCATATAAACCTCATGCAGAGCATACTGATATGATTTTATTTAGATACAGATTAGTGTAGAGTATACTGATATGATTTTATTTAGATACAGACTCTATCATATAAACCACATGCAGAGTATACTGATATGATTTTATTTAGATACAGACTTTATCATATAGATAGACCTCATGCAGAGTATACAGTACTGATATGAATTTATTTAGATACAGACTTTATCATATACACCTCATGCACAGTATACTGATATGATTTTATTTAGATACAGACTCTGTATATAAAACTCATGCAGGGTATACGGATATGATTTTATTTAGATACAGAATTTATCATATAAACCTCAGAGTATACTGATATGATTTTATTTAGATACAGATTAGTGCAGAATATACTGATATGATTTTATTTAGATACAGATTAGTGCAGAGTATACTGATATGATTTTATTTAGATACAGATTAGTGCAGAGTATACTGATATGATTTTATTTAGATACAGACTTAATCATATAAATCTCATACAGAGTATACTGATATAATTTTATTTAGATACAGACTATCATATAAACCTGATGCAGAGTATACTGATATTTTATTTAGACACATACTTTATCATATAAACCTCATGCAGAGTATACTGATATGATTTTATTTAGATACAGACTTTATCATATAAACCTCATACAGAGTAAACTGATATGATTTTATTTAGATACAGATTAGTGCAGAGTATACTGATAAGATTTTATTTAGATACAGGCTTTATCATATAAACCTCATGCAGAGTATACCGATATGATTTTATTTAGCTACAGACTATCATATAAACCTCATGCAGAGTATACTGCTATGAATTTATTTAGATACAGACTTTATCATATAAAACTCATGCAGAGTATACTGATATGATTTTATTTAGATACAGCCTTTATCATATAAACCTCATACAGAGTATACTGATATGATTTTATTTAGATACAGAATTTATCATATAAACCTCATACAGAGTATACTGATATGATTTTATTTAGATACAGAATTTATCATATAAACTTCATACAGAGTATATTGATACGATTTTATTTAGATACAACATTTATCATATAAACCTCATGCAGAGTATACTGATATGATTTTATTTAGATACAGACTTTATCATATAAACCTCATGCAGAGTATACTGATATGATTTTATTTAGATACAGACTTTATCATATAAACCTCATGCAGAGTATACTGATATGATTTTATTTAGATACAGACTTTATCATATAAACCTCATGCAGAGTATACTGATATGATTTTATTTAGATACAGACTTTATCATATAAACCTCATGCAGAGTATACTGATATGATTTTATTTAGATACAGACTTTATCATATAAACCTCATGCAGAGTATACTGATATGATTTTATTTAGATACAGAATTTATCATATAAACTTCATACAGAGTATATTGATATGAATTCAGGCACACGTATCAGCAGAAAGCGCACCAAGTATCAGCAGAAAGCGCACCAAGTATCAGCAGAAAGCGCACCAAGTATCAGCAGAAAGCGCACCAAGTATCAGTAGAAAGCACACCAAGTATCAGCAGAAAGCACACCAAGTATCAGCAGAAAGCACACCAAGTATCAGCAGAAAGCACACCAAGTATCAGCAGAAAGCGCACCAAGTATCAGCAGAAAGCGCACCAAGTATCAGCAGAAAGCGCACCAAGTATCGGCAACCAGACACACACACAAAAACACTCAGGCACACACACAAACACTTAGGCAGACACACAAAAACACTCAGGCACACGTATCAGCAGAAAGCGCACCAAGTATCAGCAGAAAGCACACCAAGTATCAGCAGAAAGCGCACCAAGTATCAGCAGAAAGCGCACCAAGTATCAGCAGAAAGCGCACCAAGTATCAGCAGAAAGCGCACCAAGTATCAGCAGAAAGCGCACCAAGTATCAGCAGAAAGCGCACCAAGTATCAGCAGAAAGCGCACCAAGTATCAGCAGAAAGCACACCAAGTATCAGCAGAAAGCACACCAAGTATCAGCAGAAAGCACACCAAGTATCAGCAGAAAGCACACCAAGTATCAGCAGAAAGCACACCAAGTATCAGCAGAAAGCATACTAAATATCAGCAGAAAGCACACCAAGTATCAGCAGAAAGCACACCAAGTATCAGCAGAAAGCACACCAAGTATCAGCAGAAAGCATACTAAATATCAGCAGAAAGCACACCAAATATCAGCAGAAAGCACACCAAGTATCAGCAGAAAGCACACCAAGTATCAGCAGAAAGCACATGAAAATTAAATGTATGACAACAAATGCAAGAAGCATGACAGGTAAAATGGGGGAGCTGACGCTCTTAGTTGCAGAAGAGGACTATGATGTTATCAGTATAACTGAAACTTGGTGGGATGATTCACATGACTGGGCAGTTAACTTAGAGGGTTATACCTTATTTAGGAAGGACAGAAATAAAAAAGGGGTGGAGGAATCTGCATGTATATTAAACCTAACCTTAAACCTACAATAAGGGAAGATATTTCTGATACAAGCGACAATGTAGAGACCCTGTGGGTGGAAATAAAGAGTGGGGGAAAAAATCCTAAAAAACTAAATTTATGCTTACCTTATAAATTCTTTCTCTTGTGGTGTATCCAGTCCACAGGTTCATCCATTACTTGTGGGATATACTCCTTCCCAACAGGACGTTGCAAGAGGACACCCACAGCAGAGCTGTCTATATAGCTCCTCCCCTAACCCCCACCTCCAGTCATTCGACCGAAGACAAGTAAGAAAAAGGAGAAACTATAGGGTGCAGTGGTGACTGTAGTTTAAAAAAATAAAAACACCTGCCTTAAAGTGACAGGGCGGGCCGTGGACTGGATACACCACAAGAGAAAGAAATGTATCAGGTAAGCATACATTTTGTTTTCTCTTGTAAGGTGTATCCAGTCCACGGGTTCATCCATTACTTGTGGGATACCAAAACCAAAGCTTTAGGACACGGATGAAGGGAGGGACAAGGCAGGCACTTAAATGGAAGGCACCACTGCCTGTAAGACCTTTCTCCTAAAAATAGCCTCAGAGGAAGCAAAAGTATCAAATTTGTAGAATTTAGAAAAAGTATGAAGCGAAGACCAAGTCGCTGCCTTACAAATCTGTTCAACAGAGGCCTCATGTTTAAAAGCCCATGTGGAAGCTACCGCTCTAGTAGAATGAGCTGTAATTCTTTGAGGAGGCTGCTGGCCAGCAGTCTCATAAGCTAAACGGATTATGCTTCTCAGCCAAAAAGAAAGAGAAGTTGCCGAAGCCTTTTGGCCTCTCCTCTTTCCAGAGTAGACAACAAACAATGCAGATGTTTGACGAAAATCCTTAGTAGCTTGCAAATAAATGTCAGTATATTTATGAAAATCTTAGCAGTGCTATCCAAATAATATATATAAGTTTATGGCAGGGTTATAAACACAATACAAAGAAATAGAAACCCTTATCAACCATGCACCTACTAGACCATACAATTAATATAAATATCTGAATTCTTTTATTTAGTTAATATCCATAAACATATTGAACTATATTTGCAATAAAAGGAAACTAAATAAAAGTTTATATGCGTTAGAACCAACTCTTAAGATATGCTATTCTTCTTACAAAACCCAGAACAATATACCTTCACAATTCAGCCTTATTTATTTAACACAATGGGACTAAAAACCTTTAACATCCAAGCAATACAATTCTAAACAGTGTTTATAAAACAATAGGATAAAATATATATTCTGCTATTTAACTGCAATTTATCCTAATACAAAATTAACCGACAATATCAGAACTTGTATAGATGAGTTACTTAGCCAATTCAGACACAGATTTGAACAATACCTAGGCTTATAACTACCAATTTAAAATACAATATACTTCACCAATTTTGAACCAATTCGTAGCGGTCTTTAGGTCATCTCATTTGAAAGAAGGTTTTTGCACAAATCAAGGATAAGTTTTAAGCTCCTTGTTGAAGTGAACTTTTTTTTTTTTTCAGGTATATCGCAGCCAAAATCAGATCACTAATTTTCAACAAGTTACAGACAACTCTCTCTTGTGCATTCAACACTCCCATTATATAATCATTGATGACATCATGTGGGTGGCACTACGGGAGCTGACCTTCCCATTGGTTATCTGGGAAGTCTAAATCGGATTGGCCCTTGGAAATTTCATTTTTAACAGCCAGAAAGAACCTTCTGGCTGTAGTTCTCGCAACATAACACCAGGTGGCAGCATACAGTACAACATAGCAATACAATACAGCATTTCTGACATTTTTAAGCAAGTTAATTTTTTTTTTTTTTTTTTCATAAAATGGTTATTTAATCAGATTACACTCTCTGCATTAATCATATATAACCCCAATTACAGATGGTTAATATTAGGTTATTTTTTTTTTTGATTATTCTGATACCAAATATGTTATATTATTAACATTTTATTATATCAAGGCAATTTAATACTGCTAATTAGTAGCTTAAAATGCATTACAATTTTATCGGTATCCTGGCATTTATATGTGAATAATAGCTTATTTTTAATTCAGTATTGTACTGTATTCCAAGTGAATCCTGTCTATGTAGATCTGAAATAAGAAAATAAATGTTAATAATCACTTCTCTTCAGGTCCATAAACATCTATTCATGTTTTTAAACACACAGAGGCTAAGTAAGATCTTTTATGTTTTCAAAACATATAAATATATATACACATATATATATATATATACACACATATATATATATATATATATATACACACATACATGCACATTCACTTCTATGTAGATTTGAGATTATCTGTCTGAAAAATATAAACAAAACAGAATTTATTACACATTTTTGACTGATTAAAACAGTTACCTCCCAAGCTTAGCAAATACCCATGTAATAATAATATAGAATTAGACAATTTCCCAAATTTCTATATTTAATACATTCTGGGGCATGTATTTAAACAGAGAGAGAAAAAAAAATGTTTATTTGCTGTCTGCTTACGTGACTTCCAGAGTCACATCTTAGCATTTGTCTGTGTTTTCCAAGGCCTTTATTGCTCCACATGGGGTCAATCCATGAGGAGTTGTAAGAGTCTTTAAAACAGCATATTTCCTGTTTAGCCAGCAGTGCAGATGTGTATTTGATTTTATTTGTGTCACCTTCCCCCAAGAGGGGTTTTTGCAGTAAGTCTTCAAATAGAGATTCAGTGAGATAGAACTGTTGTATCACACGTGTCAAATTCCAAAGGGGTCCTTGAACACATTCTTTTCTCACCTCACCAAATGTTCTGAGGTTATAAAATCTGCATATATAGTCAAATGAATAGGGTCACTGAGCTATTTCCTTTAGAAAAGAAATGTTTGTGTTTCAAAAAGGCTCTACTGATCGTCAATCCTGATAGACGTGTATTAGAAGCTGTGTTCAACAAACTCATGTTTAATTAATCCTGAGGTCTCATCTAACATATACAGTGTATAAAATATACATATATATATATATATATATATACACATATGTAATATTCATCATAATTTTTATATACTCTGACATAAATCCCCCTTCCAACTTCAAATAGATGTAGGACACATGTATTTGAATTGGCTTAAAGTCAGTGGTATTTGATGAGGATCAACCGTATACCTCATAGACAGTCTCTTATGAAGAAAGTTTGTTATTTTGAGCTTTCATGTTTATCAGTTAGGCATCTTTAAATTACAGTATGTCTTTAGTGCATTTGGGGATATGACACTTCATTTTCCCTCTATGACTTGTAGTTGGGATCTGGGATGACACGCTCGCAATTGATTGATATGGACCCATTTATTTATGAAACCTTCATTTTTGGGGATCCGTATTTTATAGGCCACTGGAGATATTTTGTCAGTAATGACAAAAGGACCTTTCCATGAGGGAAGAAATTTCTTCTCCCTAACCTGATCTCTTCCAAAGTTATAAAGATAAACTTTATCATTTATTTCATATTCCTTTTTGGATGTTTTGAGATCATAATAGGTTTTAGTGGCAGTTGCGGCTCTTTCTAAATTCCTTTGAGCAAATGCAAAGGCATGTTGCAGGTGTTTCCTTAGGTTTTCCACATATTGATGTGTATTGGCAGCGTTTATCAAATTTTGGTCTGATGTACGGTACAGCAGATGCTGAGGTAGAACCATTCTTCTACCAGTCATCAGTTCAAAAGGTGACATCTTGGTAGCACTACTTGGAGTTGCTCTTAATGCCATTAAGACTAGAGGTAGTTTTACATCCCAGTCTTTACCTGTTTCACTCACAAACTTTTTGAGGATTTTAACAATAGACTGGTTGTAACGCTCTACACCACCACTTGAGGCAGCTCTATAAGCAATATGGAGCTTTCTTTTAACCCCTAGTATTTTCCACATTTTTGTCATCACTTCGCTAGTGAAGTGGGTCCCCCGATCTGATTCGATTCTTTGGGGCAAACCAAATCTGGAAAATACATGGTTGATGAGCAATGCTGCACATGTTTCAGCACTATTGTTAGGTGCACTAATGCACTCTACCCATTTAGTGAACAGGCATGTCACTGTTAACATGTATTTGTTACCTCTTGATGACCTTGTTACTGGACCAATAAAATCAATTTGTATATCTGACCATGGCATTACCATCCCCCTTTTCTGCAATGGCGCTCTATGCATTGGTGCAGTGGGTTGGAACTGTGGGCAGATTAAACACCCTTGACAGTAGGTTTGAACATCTTTCAACATGTGTGGCCAAAAAGCATAATCACGCAATATTTCATACGTGAGTTTGGTACCGCGATGACCAGATGTGGGAGCATCATGGGCATGTTGAAGCATTAGACCTCTGAACTTGGTGGGTACTACCCACTGCTGGATGCCAGTTTTGGAGGTTCTAATTAACAAACCATCCTGTAATTTGAATTGTGATTTAGATTTTATTAAGATTCTCAGATCTTCTTTGCCAATACAATCATCCTTTGAGATGGGGTTGCTTTCAGGATCTTCTATGTGTTTATAGAAGATGCCTACAATGGGGTCTTCTTTTTGACTAGTGATCAGGTCCTCACTAGGAGAATCCTGACTCCATTGTACCAAGTTAGGCTCACTCTGTTGTTTTGCCTGGTTTCTGGTAATGGCTTCTACCTGAATTGCACCCATTAAGTGTTCAATATTAAGGAGTTCTCCAGTTATGGCTCCTTGTTTGGCTAATGAGTCCGCAAGGTCATTGCCTTCCTTATCAGGACCTAAAACTCTGGAATGACCCTTGGTCTTTTTCCAGTGTATGGTTAAATCATTGGATACTACCAGATTATCAATCTCGCAGAACAATTTGCCATGCTTGACTGGTTTGTTATTGCTTTTCTGCATGCCATTTCTTTTCCAAGTTGGCAGGTATTCAACAAAACTGTCACGCACATAATTTGAGTCAGTTATGATCACAAATTCATGAATACCATGTTCAATAGCCATTTCAATGGTTTTTAAAACAGCAGTTAGTTCTGCAACTTGACTGGATCTTGGTCCAATGTTGGAACCTACAGATATATTTGAGAATCCGTTTGCCCCAGTTATACCAATGCCAGCGACTAATCTGCGCTCATTATCAATAGTGGCATGGTAAGAACAACCATCAACATATACCCAAGGTAATGTTTGACAATGGTCCTCATTGTACATTTTATATGGGGAAAGCAATTGTTCCTCCAGAAAATCATCTTCTGATAATTCTTCCCCAGGATCACTAGCAGTACAGTCGTGGAGCTCAGCGAGCCCTTGTGCGACTGTATTCTTTTTATTCTGCTTGTAGCGAATTTCTAAGGGCCAGCCTTGCAAGGAAAGAGTCCACGCTGTTATGCGGCTATTAGACAAATTCCCATCTCTTATTCTCTCACTTTGCAAATATAGCAAAGGCTGGTGGGCCGTTTCTACAATAATTTTCTCGCCCTGTATATAGCTGCGGAAATTTTGTAGAGCCCATACAGTAGATAAGAGGGCTTTTTCGCAATCGCTAAATTTTATTTCTACTGGGGATAGATTTTTGCTCGCATAAGCAATGGCTTTGTTCAAATTATCATGCTTTTGGTATAACACAGCACTCATGCTTACATCTGTGTACCCTGTTTCTAAGTAGAAAGGTTTACCACCTTCAGGGTACACTAAGCAAGGTGCTTGAGTGAGTTTTCTCTTCAGCTCTCTGATGGCTGTCTCTTGAGACTCACTCCAGTGCCATTTCACATCTTTCTTCAGAAGAAGTAGTAGTGGTTTAGTTAATTCCGCATAATTATCAATGAATTTGCGAGAATAATTTGTCATACCCAGGAATGATCTCAATTCCTTTAAGTTAGTTGGGTTTTTAGAATTCACTATCGCTTCTACCTTTTTCTTCTGGGGATTTAATCCGTCAGAAGTAACTTCATGTCCCAAGAAGTTTACACGAGTGCGGCACCATTGAGCTTTTTGCAGGGATAATTTGACACCTGCCCTTTTAAGTTGGCTGAGGACGTGTTTAAGCTCTGCGATGTGTTTTTCAAAGTCTGTGCTTTTGATTAAAACATCATCAACATAAGATAAGGTCCCCCTTTCCAGTGCGTCAGGCATAGCCTTATGCATGAATACAGCAAATTCATGTCCAGAATTTATGTATCCAAATGGAAGTCTCTGGAATGCATACTGAACCTTTTGGAAGGAGAATGCTAGCTTATATTGGTCCTCTTCATGTACCTTTATGGTCCAGTATCCCTGTGCACAATCAATGGCAGTGAATATTTTGGATCCCTGCATTTGTGCTAGGCACTGGTCAATGTATGGTACAGGCCAGCCAGACATGTATACTCGTTTGTTTAGCTGTCTTAAGTCAGCACACAAACGCCATTGTCCATTGGGCTTAAGGACACCTAGAATAGGATTATTATAAGAGCTGTGCACCTGTCTGATAATACCTCTTTCTTCCAAATTCCTTATGATCTCTGCAAGAGAATCATATGAGGCTAAGGGAAGTCTGTATTGTTTGACAAATACAGGTGGTGCATCGGGATCTGTTTGTATTCTTGCAATGTGCAAGTCTGTAGTACCACAGTCATAAGAATCCTTAGCAAAAATATCCTTGTACTCCATCAGGAGTTCTCGCAGCTGTTGGCGTTCATCATCGCTGGAACAGCCATTAGCTAAGGATATTTGCTCTTCGACTATTTGCTGAAATCCTGGAAAGATTTCAGGCTGTCCTATTTCATAGGCTTCTTCCAGTCTAGAGGTGAGATCCCCTTGATTATAATTTACATTGCTCCCATGACTCTGGGTATTGGGGTAATCTTGCTGTTTGATTGGCTGATCAAACACTAGAGAGGCTTCTTCAATTTTACAGATGCCTTCCTCTGAGCTGAAGGGATAAATAGACTGAATATTAAATAGACCCTCTGGCATAGATGCAAAGGATTGTTCTATTAATTGTTCTTCAGTTAGGTATCCTTCAGGTATTAGCCCAATTACATTATTCTGGAATCCAAAAGTGTAATAACTTGATTCCAGTGCATATCCTATGGTAGTTCCCTTGGATAATGTTATATCCTGTGGGGTCATGTTATGCACAATAATATTTATTGGAACAGTTCCAATATTCACCATAGGAGTGTAGGTTACTGAGACACCCAGATTTTGTATTCTATGGGAGAGGCAAATCAGTGTTTCAGAAGTTTTTAATTTCTGACCTCTCTTTACCTGTAAGGGTAAAAGAAATTTATCAGCCCCAGCAGGAATTATGACATCGCTAGATACCTGCATATTCACAGCATATGGCAATTGCTGGTTTGATTTCAGGGCTGCATTTTCATCCTGAAATACTTCAGGGTCCCCCTTTAACCTGCTCCAGAGGCAAGAATTAATCAAATCTATTTGTATGGCATATCTATGTAAGATATCATTGCCAATGTATATTTGATTATGGGGAGTATTTAAAACTAAAAACAGGTGCTTCACTGACTTATTTCCTATAGAGATAGATAATAAGCACTTAGCGGTGATGTTATAGCTTTCAGACCTGTCATCCAGGTTGCTGACACTGTGGTCTTGGGGAGAAAGATATTTAATCACTTTAGGTTCAGCTATCTGCGCTAATAAACCTTCGCTTATATAGCTAGCTTCCTGTTTTAAGTTTATTTTAGCATACTCGGTTTTACCAAGGTCATGCACTTGTATAGGGATAAATAGATCCTCTTTAACTCTCTCAATCCCTGTGAGGTATTGAGTGTGGCCTCCCCCCTTAGGGATTTTATGATCCCCCTTGTGGAGTGATATGGTTAATACATCGCCATCTAGGGAAATATTCGCTATCTTTCCAGGCGAAATTTTAAAAGTATTACCATCAGAGCCACTAAAAGGAGTCTGATCGTCTATTTGTAGAATAGTGATTTCAGGTGCAGAGTTATTCCTGAAATGAATCTCCACAGCATCTGGTTTCTCTTCCACCACGTGACAGCTATGTCGGGCGTGAGATATACCAGATTTTTCATAATTGATAGGCCGTTTAACTTGCGACCAAATTACATTATTTATGCAATCAATTATGGTGCTTAATCGTTTCAGGAGATCACTACCAATAATTAAACGATCAGTTGGCAGATCCACTATAATGACAGGGTGTCTTATGACCCTGTTCCCCAATTTAAATTTTAACCAGGCAGTACCGTAAACTTTTAGGGAGTCACCCCCAACACCTATTAGAGAACCGTCAAATTCTTTTATTTTAGGTTTGTGGGGTGTTAGCTCATTTAGCTGTGTGTAGTATCTGTGGGATAGGATAGTTGCCTGTGACCCAGTGTCAATTAATCCCCTGATAGGGTTGGAGACTGAATCTTGCAGCTCAACTAGTACATAATATCTTCCTGCAGTTTCTATCATTTCACACATAAAATTTGCATTCTCATACATTTGTGGGCTTCGCCACGTATTACCTGAGTTTGCCATGCTTTCCGATGCAGAAGAAGCTTCATACCTACCTGTTTCCTCTATGACAGGGTCGGCTGGATTCTTTTGTACTGCATCTGTGGAAACAAGGTTAAGAGAGAGCTGCAAAGGAAGAGATTTGTTAACTTTTTCCGGCTGATGTCGCTCATTGTCACAGCTAATTTGTCCGTTTCCGGTCTGTGGGGAGATAACATAATTAGTATCATTGATATTTATTACTACATTTTGTATATCTCTCCCCTCCCCTTCAGGTGATACTGCAGTATTTATGACTGTGCCTGTGGTCCACTGCTGACCACTGGCTGTACCCCTAAAAAAGTATTGTTCGGTTGCTGAGCCGTAGATTTTTGACTCATATTAGCGATTTGTTCGCTCAACCGATTTAATTGGGTAAACAGCATATCTACCTGATTGTACAAGTTACCTCTACCCCTGGGCCTATCTCTTGGTGCCCCATTGTACTGATTCCTGGACCATTGGGTTCCCTCAGAATCAGGGCCACTATTTCTATTCTGGCGTGGTTGCCCCTGGGGTTCAGCTTGTTCAGCATTAGTACTTTGGGGAGCATTATATACCTGGGGTGTCTGGTTACCCTGAGAATATCTTCGCCGTCTATTGTATCTACCCTTGCGCGGATACCAATTATTTGGTGAGTATTCTCTTTGTGAGTAATTATTCACCTGATTATGTCCCCCACTTTGGTTATAGTCTCCCTGCGCCTCAACCTGTGTAGGGGGAGGGGCAGAATTAAACCTCTGTGGAGATGGCCTGTTTTGACTGGCCACCTCTGCATAAGTCCTCTTGTTGGACTCCAAATTGAGGGGGCTAGGTGACACCCTAGTTTCTGCCACAATTTTGGGTTTTGACTCCTTTTTAACCCCCTGCTCACTGGACTGCTGAATAGAGTATAACTTCGTACTCTCTTTGATCAGCCATTCCAATGAGCAGTCCTCATCAAAATCTCTAGCTAAGTTGATTTTGATGGGTGTAGGCAATGCTTCAAAAAATAAATTTACAAATTCTGAGCCATCAAATCTGGGATTATCTTCAGCCATACTGTACGCATTTTTCAATACAGAAAGGAATTCGACTGGACTCTGATTCGCACGACACTTTAAACCATATACCGCTATTTTCGCGGCAGTTTTAGTGCGATATTGCCCGAATTCTTTTCTGCATTGTTGTTTTACCCCATTCCAGGAATGAATATTCATATCCTTTAGTGAAGCAAAGAATTTGTGATGCTTACTGTCAAATACCCAAGGCAGAAATTCAATTTTCAATTTCTCACTTGTAACATTCATTATAGCTAACGCATTTTCAAAAGCCTGTAAATGATCAATTACAGATGTTGTTCCCTTATTGGAGAATATAGGTACTGCGCGTTGTACGAAAGTGATTATTTTATGGGAATCATAGACTTTATCAGACTTATTTTGGGATTCTCTGTTAGAGTTTCCCTCCCCCGCATCAGCTGCGCTACAGCTGTCCTCTGGATTTACATCCTGAGGGGATTGTCTATTTGGGAAATCTACTTCTGACCCGTTAGGGGTCATTTGTCTATGTTGTTCTATATATTTTCGTACCTCGTCCCTGACGCGTTCGCTAAAGGAGTTAGCATTATCTGTATTATTCTCATTGCTAATATAGGGGTTTTCATTATGGCGATATGACCTTTTTAAATCGCTTAATTCTCTCTGGCTTTGCGCAAGCTGTTTATTTAAATCTTGTATCTGCGCGATTAAGTCCATATTGTGCTTATCTAAGGTGGCTAGGTTTTGGGCAAATTCATCCATTTTATTTTTGGCTATTTTTAAACCCTCTTCGCGTCTGCGCGAGGAACGAATACTATTTTCTAGCTCCTGTATTTGCAATCGTTTGTCTGTGACACAAAACGACATTTCGTCAATTATGCATATTAAAAGGGGCCAGGATTTTAGTATTAGTTCATCTCGCTTTTTGGGAGCTTCGCATTGATTAATCATTAATAATTCCTGGAAGAATTCATTCTCTTCATTCCACATATTATTATTAACGGTAATATTTTTAGCCCTAGTTTCAAGCATATCCATAAAATCATTTAATTCACCCGCAATATTAAACTTCCCTTTAAGGTAACTTAAGATATCTTTCTTAAGGACCTGACCTTTAGTAATAGGTATGGTTATGGGACCAATTTCATTGCTATGTATAGAATTAAATGAGTCACTTCTGGCTACAGACATTATTATATTGGTTTAGTACTTAGTTAAACTAAAACGCTAATACAATTTTTGCCAATAAAAAGAGAGAAGGAAAATGTTTATATTTCAAAAAAAAAATATTATTAATCTTGAAATATGAAAAATTAATATTCCAAAATATGAGAAATTAATATTTTTGATTAACTTTGAAAATATGAAAAATCAATATTTTTGATTAATTTTGAAATATGAAAAATTAATATTTTTATTAATTTTTCAAAATTAATCTTTAATAATATTTCAAGATATTAATGTCAATCTCGAAATATGAAAATTAATATTTCAACTTTTCAAAAAAAATTATATCTTCAAAATATTAATATCGAAATATGAATTATTTTTTTTTTTTCTCTTTTATAATAATTTCTATTTACTTACAAATATATTATATCAATTATGATGGAATATTAATAAATCTCAGAAAAAGTGCCTCCAATTATTATGTCAGTATATTTATGAAAATCTTAGCAGTGCTATCCAAATAATATATATAAGTTTATGGCAGGGTTATAAACACAATACAAAGAAATAGAAACCCTTATCAACCATGCACCTACTAGACCATACAATTAATATAAATATCTGAATTCTTTTATTTAGTTAATATCCATAAACATATTGAACTATATTTGCAATAAAAGGAAACTAAATAAAAGTTTATATGCGTTAGAACCAACTCTTAAGATATGCTATTCTTCTTACAAAACCCAGAACAATATACCTTCACAATTCAGCCTTATTTATTTAACACAATGGGACTAAAAACCTTTAACATCCAAGCAATACAATTCTAAACAGTGTTTATAAAACAATAGGATAAAATATATATTCTGCTATTTAACTGCAATTTATCCTAATACAAAATTAACCGACAATATCAGAACTTGTATAGATGAGTTACTTAGCCAATTCAGACACAGATTTGAACAATACCTAGGCTTATAACTACCAATTTAAAATACAATATACTTCACCAATTTTGAACCAATTCGTAGCGGTCTTTAGGTCATCTCATTTGAAAGAAGGTTTTTGCACAAATCAAGGATAAGTTTTAAGCTCCTTGTTGAAGTGAACTTTTTTTTTTTTTTCAGGTATATCGCAGCCAAAATCAGATCACTAATTTTCAACAAGTTACAGACAACTCTCTCTTGTGCATTCAACACTCCCATTATATAATCATTGATGACATCATGTGGGTGGCACTACGGGAGCTGACCTTCCCATTGGTTATCTGGGAAGTCTAAATCGGATTGGCCCTTGGAAATTTCATTTTTAACAGCCAGAAAGAACCTTCTGGCTGTAGTTCTCGCAACATAACACCAGGTGGCAGCATACAGTACAACATAGCAATACAATACAGCATTTCTGACATTTTTAAGCAAGTTAATTTTTTTTTTTTTTTTTTCATAAAATGGTTATTTAATCAGATTACACTCTCTGCATTAATCATATATAACCCCAATTACAGATGGTTAATATTAGGTTATTTTTTTTTTTGATTATTCTGATACCAAATATGTTATATTATTAACATTTTATTATATCAAGGCAATTTAATACTGCTAATTAGTAGCTTAAAATGCATTACAATTTTATCGGTATCCTGGCATTTATATGTGAATAATAGCTTATTTTTAATTCAGTATTGTACTGTATTCCAAGTGAATCCTGTCTATGTAGATCTGAAATAAGAAAATAAATGTTAATAATCACTTCTCTTCAGGTCCATAAACATCTATTCATGTTTTTAAACACACAGAGGCTAAGTAAGATCTTTTATGTTTTCAAAACATATAAATATATATACACATATATATATATATATACACACATATATATATATATATATATATACACACATACATGCACATTCACTTCTATGTAGATTTGAGATTATCTGTCTGAAAAATATAAACAAAACAGAATTTATTACACATTTTTGACTGATTAAAACAGTTACCTCCCAAGCTTAGCAAATACCCATGTAATAATAATATAGAATTAGACAATTTCCCAAATTTCTATATTTAATACATTCTGGGGCATGTATTTAAACAGAGAGAGAAAAAAAAATGTTTATTTGCTGTCTGCTTACGTGACTTCCAGAGTCACATCTTAGCATTTGTCTGTGTTTTCCAAGGCCTTTATTGCTCCACATGGGGTCAATCCATGAGGAGTTGTAAGAGTCTTTAAAACAGCATATTTCCTGTTTAGCCAGCAGTGCAGATGTGTATTTGATTTTATTTGTGTCACCTTCCCCCAAGAGGGGTTTTTGCAGTAAGTCTTCAAATAGAGATTCAGTGAGATAGAACTGTTGTATCACACGTGTCAAATTCCAAAGGGGTCCTTGAACACATTCTTTTCTCACCTCACCAAATGTTCTGAGGTTATAAAATCTGCATATATAGTCAAATGAATAGGGTCACTGAGCTATTTCCTTTAGAAAAGAAATGTTTGTGTTTCAAAAAGGCTCTACTGATCGTCAATCCTGATAGACGTGTATTAGAAGCTGTGTTCAACAAACTCATGTTTAATTAATCCTGAGGTCTCATCTAACATATACAGTGTATAAAATATACATATATATATATATATATATATACACATATGTAATATTCATCATAATTTTTATATACTCTGACATAAAACTTTAAAGCATGAACCACGTCAAGATTGTGTAACAGACGTTCCTTCTTTGAAGAAGGATTAGGACACAGTGACGGAACAACAATTTCCTGATTGATATTCCTATTAGATACTACCTTAGGAAGAAACCCAGGTTTGGTACGCAAAACTACCTTATCTGCATGGAAGATCAGATAAGGGGAATCACACTGTAAGGCAGATGACTCTGAAACTCTTCGAGCCGAAGAGATAGCTACTAAAAACAGGACTTTCCAAAATAAAAGCTTGATATCTATGGAATGCAAGGGTTCAAACGGAACCCCTTGAAGAACTTTAAGAACTAAATTTAAACTCCATGGCGGAGCAACAGGTTTAAACACAGGCCTGATTCTAACCAAAGCCTGACAAAACGCCTGAACGTCTGGAACATCAGCCAGACGCTTGTGCAAAAGAATAGACAGAGCAGAAATCTGTCCCTTTAAGGAACTAGCCGATAATCCCTTTTCCAATCCTTCTTGGAGAAAGGAAAGTATACTAGGAATCCTGACCTTACTACACGAGTAACCCTTGGATTCACACCAATAAAGATATTTACACCATATCTTATGATAGATTTTCCTGGAGACAGGCTTTCGAGCCTGAATCAAGGTATCAATGACCGACTCGGAGAGACCACGTTTTGATAAAATCAAGCGTTCAATCTCCAGTCAGACACAGAGAAATTAGATTTGGATGATTGAATGGACCTTGGAGTAGAAGGTCCTGCCTCAGTGGCAGAGTCCATGGTGGAAAGGATGACATGTCCATCAGATCTGCATAACAAGTCCTGTGTGGCCACGCAGGTACTATCAAAATCACTGAAGCTCTCTCCTGCTTGATCTTGGCAATCAGATGAGGGAGGAGAGGAAATGGTGGAAACACATAAGCCAGGCTGAAGGACCAAGGCACTGCTAGAGCATCTATCAGTGCTGCCTGGGGATCCCTTGACCTGGACCCCGTAACAGGGAAGCTTGGTGTTCTGACGAGACACCATCAGATCCAGTTCTGGTTTGCCCCATAGTTGAATCAGTTCGGCAAATACCTCCGGATGGAGTTCCCACTCCCCCGGATGAAAGGTCTGCCGACTTAGAAAGTCCGCCTCCCAGTTCTCTACTCCTGGGATATGGATAGCTGAGAGATGGCAAGAGTGTACCTCTGCCCATAGAATTATTTTGGAAACCTCCATCATAGCCAGAGGGCTCCTTGTTCCCCCCTGATGGTTGATATAGGCTACAGTCGTGATATTGTCCGACTGAAATCTGATGAATCTGACCGCAGCTAGCTGAGGCCAAGCATGAAGAGCATTGAATATCACTCTGAGTTCCAGAATGTTTATCGGCAGAAGGGCTTCTTCCTGAGTCCACGAACCCTGAGCCTTCAGGGAGTTTCAGACTGCGCCCCAGCCCAGAAGGCTGGCATCTGTCGTCACTATAGTCCACTCTGGCCTGCGGAAACTCATTCCCCTGGACAGATGGACCCGAGATAACCACCAGAGAAGAGAATCCCTGGTCCCTTGATCCAGATTTAACAATGGAGACAAATCTGTGTAGTCCCCATTCCACTGGTTGAGCATGCAAAGTTGCAGTGGTCTGAGATGTAGGCGGGCAAACGGAACTATGTCCATTGCCGCTACCATTAGGCCGATCATTTCCATACACTGAGCCACTGACGGCCGAGAAATGGAATGAAGAACGGCAGGAAGTGTGAAGCTTTGATATCCTGACATCTAAAAAAAAAATTTCATTTCTATTGAATTTATCAGAATTCCTAGGAAGGAAACTCTTGTGAGAGGAGAGAGAGAACTCTTTTCTCTGTTCACTTTCCACCCGTGAGACCTCAGAAAGGCCAGAACAATGTCCGTATGGGACTTGGTGATTTGAAAAGTTGACGCCAGGATTAGAATGTCGTCTAGGTAAGGAGCCACCGCTATGCCCCGCGGCCTTAGAACCGCCAGAAGGGACCCTAGAACCTTCGTAAAGACTCTTGGCGCCGTGGCTAACCCGAAGGGAAGAGCCACAAACTGGTAATGCCTGTCTAGGAAGGCGAACCTGAGGAACTGATGAATCGAAATGAGGAGATAAGCATCCTTTAAGTCCACGGTAGTCATATATTGACCCTCCTGGATCATAGGAAGGATTGTCTCCATCTTGAAAGATGGAACCCTGAGAAATTTGTTTAGGATCTTGAGATCCAAGATTGGTCTGAAAGTTCCCTCTTTTTTTGGGAACTATAAACAGGTTGGAATAGAAACCCTGCCCCTGTTCCTCTCTTGGAACTGGGTGGATCACTCCCATAACCAGTAGGTCTTGAACGCAACGTAAGAATGCCTCTCTCTTTATCTGGTTTGCAGATAGTTGTGAGAGATGAAATCTCCCCTTTGGAGATGAACCTTTGAATTCCAGAAGATATCCCTGGGAACCAATCTCCAGTGCCCAGGGATCCTGGACATCTCTTGCCCATGCCTGGGCGAAGAGAGAAAGTCTGCCCCCGACTAGATCCGGTCCCGGATCGGGGGCTACTCCTTCATGCTGTTTTAGAGGCAGCAGCAGGTTTTTTGGCCTGCTTCCCTTTGTTCCAAGTCTGGTTAGGTCTCCAGACCGGTTTGGACTGGGTGAAATTTCCCTCTTGTTTAGCAATAGAGGAAGCCGAAGCTGCGCCACCCTTGAAGTTTCGAAAGGAACGAAAATTATTCTGTTTGGTCCTTAATTTATTGGACCTATCCTGAGGAAGGACATGACCTTTTCCTCCGGTAATGTCAGAGATGATCTCCTTCAGGCCAGGCCCGAATAGGGTCTGTCCTTTGAAGGGGATGTTAAGAAGCTTAGACTTTGAAGTAACGTCTGCTGACCAGGACTTAAGCCATAGCGCCCTACGCGCCAGAATGGCAAAACCTGAATTCTTAGCCGTTAGTTTGGTTAAATGAAAAACGGCGTCAGAAATAAAGGAATTAGCTAACTTAAGAGCTTTAATCCTGTCTAAGATATCATCTAACGGAGTCTCCACCTGTAGAGCCTCCTCAAGAGACTCTAACCAAAAAGCCGCTGCAGCAGTAACTGGAGCAATGCATGCAAGAGGCTGGAGAATAAAACCTTGATGAACAAAAAATTTTTTAAGGAGAGCCTCCAATTTTTTATCCATAGGATCCAGGACAGCACAACTGTCCTCGACGGGGATAGTTGTACGCTTAGCTAGGGTAGAGACTGCTCCCTCCACCTTAGGGACCGTCTTCCACGAGTCCCGTATGGCGGCTTCTATGGGAAACATCTTTTTAAAAGCAGGAGGGGGAGAGAACGGCACACCTGGTCTATCCCATTCCTTAGTAATAATTTCCGAAAACCTCTTAGGGACTGGAAAAACATCAGTGTAAACAGGCACTGCAAAGTATTTGTCTATCTTACACAATTTCTCCGGAACTACAATGGGTTCACAGTCGTCCAGAGTCGCTAAAACCTCCCTAAGCAATAAGCGGAGGTGTCCGAGCTTAAATTTAAACGCTTTCAGAATCAGACTGAAGCAACGCCTTCCCTGAATCTGAAATGTCACCCACAGATAGAAGCTCACCTGCCTCGGCTTTTGAGTATTGTGAGGGTATATCGGGCACAGGTATTAAAGCGTTAGATAGCTCTGTATTAGTTCTAGCCCCAGAGCTGTCTCGCTTTCCTTGTAACCCTGGCAGTTTGGACAATACCTCTGAGAGGGTAGCATTCATAACTGCCGCCATGTCCTGTAAGGTAAAAGAATTAGACGCGCTAGATGTACTTGGCGTCACTTGAGCAGGAGTTATAGGTTCTGACACATGGGGAGAGCTAAATGGCATAATCTCCCTTTTTTCAGTCAGAGAATCCTCTAGAGATAAATCTTTAAGCGCCATAATATGGTCTTTATAGTTTATAGAAATTTCAGTACATTTGGTACACATTCTAAGAGGGGGTTCCACAATGGCTTCCAAACATATTGAACAAGGAGTTTCCTCTATGTCAGACATGTTTAACATACTAGTAATGAGACAAGCAAGCTTGGAAAACACTTTAACCCTTTAATGACCAGAGCACTTTTCCATTTTCTGTCCGTTTGGGACCAAGGCTATTTTTACATTTCTGCAGTGTTTGTGTTTAGCTGTAATTTTTCTCTTACTCATTTACTGTACCCACACATATTATATACCGTTTTTCTCGCCATTAAATGGACTTTCTAAAGATACCATTATTTTCATCATGTCTTATAATTTACTATAAAAAAAATTATAAAATATGAGGAAAAAATGGAAAAAAACACACTTTTTCTAACTTTGACCCCCAAAATCTGTTACATATCTACTACCACCAAAAAACACCCATGCTAAAAAGTTTCTAAATTTTGTCCTGAGTTTAGAAATACCCAATGTTTACATCTTCTTTGCTTTTTTTGTAAGTTATAGGGCCATAAATACAAGTAGCACTTTGCTATTTCCAAACCATTATTTTTTCAAAACTAGCGCTAGTTACATTAGAACACTAATATCTTTAGGAATCTCTTAATATCCATTAACATGTAAATATTTTTTTTAGAAGACATCCCAAAGTATTGATCTAGGCCAATTTTGGTATATTTCATGCCACCATTTCACCGTCAAATGCGATCAAATACAAAAAATCGTTCACTTTTTCACAAATTTTTTAACAAACTTTTGGTTTCTCACTGAAATTATTTACAAACAGCTTGTGCAATTATGCCATAAATGGTTGTAAATTCTTCTCTGGGATCCCCTTTGTTCAGAAATAGCAGACATATATGACTTTGGCGTTGCTTTTTGGTAATTAGAATGCTGCTAAATGGCGCTGCGCATCACACGTGTATTATGGCTAGCAGTGAAGGGGTTAATTAGGTAGCTTGTAGGGAGCTTGCATGGTTAATTTTAGCTTTAGTGTAGTGTAGTAGACAACCCAAAGTATTGATCTAGGCCCATTTTGGTAATATTTCATGCCACCATTTCACCGTAAATGCGATTAAATAAAAAAAAAAACGTTAAATTTTTCACAATTTTAGGTTTCTCACTGAAATCATTTACAAACAGCTTGTGCAATTATGGCACAAATGGTTGTAAATGCTTCTCTGGGATCCCCTTTGTTCAGAAATAGCAGACATATATGGCTTTGGCGTTGCTTTTTGTTAATTAGAAGGCCACTAAATGCTGATGCACATCACACGTGTATTATGGCTAGCAGTGAAGGGGTTAATTATGTAGCTTGTAGGGAGCTTGCAGGGTTAATTTTAGCTTTAGTGTAGAGCTCAGCCTCCCACCTGAAACATCAGACCCCCTGATCCCTCCCAAACAGCTCTCTTCCCTCCCCCACCCCACAATTGTCCCCGCCATCTTAAGTACTGGCAGAAACTCTGCCAGTACTAAAATAAAAGGTATATTTGTGGGGGGTTTTTTAGTTTTTTTTAACATATTTACATATGCTGCTTTGTAGTATCCCCCTTAGCCCCCAACCTCACTGATCCCACACCAAACAGCTCTCTAACCCTCCCCCTCTGCCTTAGCGGGCGCCATCTTGGGTACTGGCAGCTGTCTGCCAGTACCCAGTTTAGTAAAAAAAGGAATATTTTTTTCTAAAAAAAAACCCTTTTCTGTAGTGTAGCTTTCCCCCCCCCACCACCAACCTCCCACAAGTTGCAGATCACTTAGAAACTGTATTGAACATTTTTGTTTTCTTATTATTTAGAGCTATTCTCAGATTTTTTTTCTGTAGTGTAGCGGTTCCCTCCCGCTCCCGCCCCGTGCACGCGCCCGCCCGCCGCCCCCGTCGCTCCCGCCCCCGATCCCGCCCCCCTGCACATTACACCACGCATCGATGGCCGCCCACCCGCCTCCCAAGTTCGCTCCCACCCACCAACGATACCGGCCATCGATGTCCGGTGCAGAGAGGGCCACAGAGTGGCTCTCTCTGCATCGGATGGCCATTTAAGGTTATTGCAGGATGCCTCCATATCGAGGCATCACTGCAATAACCGGAAAGCAGCTGGAAGCGATCAGGACCGCTTCCAGCTGCTTTCCACACCGAGGACGTGCAGGGTACGTCCTCAGGCGTTAACTGCCTTTTTTTTGAGGACGTACCCTGCACGTCCTCGGTCGTTAAGGGGTTAATAAAGGTGAAACAGCAATTAAACAAAAACGTTACTGTGCCTTTAAGAGAAAAAAACTAACACTTAAACTGCAAAACAGTGTAAAAATATAGTAAAGCCTTTGAAATTTTTACAGTGTGTGTAAGGGACTAAAGTAACATTGCACCCACTTGCAAATGGATGATTAACCCCTTAGCCCCCAAACCGGATTCAAAAAACATCAACCACTGGTAAAAGACAGTTGAGCACCTTGCCACAGCTCTGCTGAGGCTCCTACCTGCCCTCAAATACGATTTAGAGAAGAAATAAACCCTTTATAATGGTCCTCAGATGCCAGAGGACTCCTCTAGGGAAGCTGGATGTCTCAGTCTGAAGGAAACTGCGCATCTAGAGCGTGAAAATAGGCCCCTCCCACCATGTATTGGATGTCAGAGGGGCCTTAAGAAAATACTCCTAGGAGTATCTGACTAGCCATGTGGAAAACTAGGCCCCAAATAAAGACTTATCTCCCTCAGAGAAAAAACGTCCTATTTCTAAACGTTTTGTCACTAAGTAATATGAGTATTAACATGAGTATTACCCTGTTTCGTAAGCATGATCCCAGTCGTTGTTAAATCACTGCATCTAGCTTACCTCAAATACACAAGGCTCTGTCAGCATTTTCTAGAACTTATTCATCTCTCTAGAAATAAAAATACTGAACATACCTCAAAGCAGGTAATCTGCAGACCGTTCCCCCAACTGAAGTTTTCCCATACTCTTCAGTTATGTGTGAGAACAGCAATGGACCTTATTTACAAACCACTAAGATCATCCATCTCCAGGCAGAATTCTTCTTCTAATTTCTGCCTGAGAGTAAAACAGTACAACGCCGGTACTGTTTAAAAATAACAAACTCTTGATTGAAGATAACACTACACTAAGTCACCACATATCTCTTGATACTTCCTATTTTGTCGAGAGTTGCAAGAGAATGACTGGAGGTGGGGGTTAGGGGTAGAGCTATATAGACAGCTCTGCTGTGGGTGTCCTCTTGCAACTTCCTCTTGGGAAGGAGAATATCACAAGTAATGGATGAACCCGTGGACTGGATACACTTTACAAAAGAAATATATTACTAGGAACATGCTACAAGCCCCCCAACATTAGTGACCCGGATGAAACTCAACTACTAATACAAATAGGTAAGGCTGCTAATAACAGTGCTGTAATTATGGGAGATTTTAACTACCCTGATATAAACTGGGCCAATGAAACTAGTAATTCAGCTAAGGGGGATAGATTTATAAATGTTCTCAGGGATAACTTCATGTCACAATTAATAGAGGAGCCAACTAGGAGTAACGCTATATTGGATTTAGTGCTATCAAACAGCACAGATATAATATCAAACATAGAAGTCAAAGAACATTTGGGTAACAATGATCATAACATGGTCACATTTGAAATTTCCTTTCATAAGCAGTGTCTTAAAGGTTTAACCAAGACTTTTAATTTTAAGAAAGCAAAATTCAACGATTTAAGGAAATCATTAACCCCTTAACGACTGAGGACGTGCAGGGTACGTCCTCAGAAAAAAGGCAGTTAATGCCTGAGAACGTACCCTGCACGTCCTCAGTGTGGAAAGCAGCTGGAAGCGATCCTGCTCGCTTCCAGCTGCTTTCCGGTTATTGCAGTGATGCCTCGATATGGAGGCATCCTGCAATAACGTTTGTAAGCCATCCGGTGCAGAGAGAGCCACTCTGTGGCCCTCTCTGCACCGGAGATCGGTGGCTACCGGCGTTGGTGTGTGGGAGCCGGACCGGGAGGCGGGTGGCGGCCATCGATGGCCATGTGGATCTGAAGGGGGGCGGGATCGTGGGCGGGGGTGGCTGGGGGCGCGCACGGGCGCGCGCGCGTGCACGGGAGGGTGGGGGCGGGCGCGTGCACGGGGAGGGAGCGGGTGGGAACCGCTACACTGCAGAAAATGGGGAAATAAAAAATATAATAAAAATAAAATCTAAACAATCAGCAAGGTGGTGGGGGTTTGTTTGTGGGGGGTGGGGGGTTGGGGGAAGCTACACTACAGAAAAAAACAAAAAACCCCAAAAAAAAGCACTTTTTATTGTAAACTGGGTACTGGCAGACAGCTGCCAGTACCCAAGATGGCCCCCAATAAGGCAGAGGGGAGGGTTAGAGAGCGGTTTTGGGGGGGATCAGGGAGGTTGGGGGCTAAGGGGGGGATCCTACACAGTAGCATATGTAAATATGCTAAAAAAAAAATTCATTTTTTTTTAAAAACCCTTTTATTTTAGTACTGGCAGACTTTCTGCCAGTACTTAAGATGGCGGGGACAATTGTGGGGTGGGGGAGGGAAGGGAGCTGTTTGGGAGGGATCAGGGGGTGGGATGTGTCAGATGGGAGGCTGATCTCTACACTAAAGCTAAAATTAACCCTGCAAGCTCACTACAAACTCCCTAATTAACCCTTTCACTGCTAGCCATAATACACGTGTGAGGCGCAACAGGATTTAGTGGCCTTCTAATTACCAGAAAGCAACGCCAAAGTCATATATGTCTGCTATTTCTGAACAAAGGGGATCCCAGACAAGCATTTACAACCATTTGTGCCATAATTGCACAAGCTGTTTGTAAATGATTTCAGTGAGAAACCTAAAATTGTGAAAAATTTTACGTTTTTTTTAATTTGATCGCATTTGGCGGTGAAATGGTGGCATGAAATATACCAAAATGTGCCTAGATCAATACTTGGGGTTGTCTACTACACTACACTAAAGCTAAAATTAACCCTACAAGCTCCCTAAAAGCTCCCTAATTAACCCCTTAACTGCTGGGCATGATACACTTGTGGTGCGCAGTGGCATTTAGCGGCCTTCTAATTACCAAAAAGCAACGCCAAAGCCATATATGTGTGCTATTTCTGAACAAAGGGGATCCCAGAGAAGAATTTACAACCATTTATGCCATAATTGCACAAGCTGTTTGTAAATGATTTCAGTGAGAAACCTAAAGTTTGTGAAAAAATTTGTGAAAAAGTGAACAATTTTTTGTATTTGATCGCATTTGGCGGTGAAATGGTGGTATGAAATATACCAAAATTGGCCTAGATCAATACTTTGGGATGTCTACTAAAAAAAAATATATACATGTCAAGGGATATTCAGGGATTCCTGAAAGATATCAGTGTTCTAATGTAACTAGCGCTAATTTTGGAAAAAAATGGTTTGGAAATAGCAAAGTGCTACTTGTATTTATGGCCCTATAACTTGCAAAAAAAGCAAAGAACATGTAAACATTGGGTATTTCTAAACTCAGGACAAAATTTAGAAACTATTTAGCATGGGTGTTTTTTGGTGGTTTTAGATATGTAACAGATTTTGGGGGTCAAAGTTAGAAAAAGTGTGTTTTTTTCCATTTTTTCCTCATATTTTATAAAAAATTTTTATAGTAAATTATAAGATATGATGAAAATAATGGTATCTTTAGAAAGTCCATTTAATGGCGAGAAAAACGGTATATAATATGTGTGGGTACAGTAAATGAGTAAGAAGAAAATTACAGCTAAACACAAACACTGCAAAAATGTAAAAATAGCCTTGGTCCCAAACGGACAGAAAATGGAAAAGTATTCTCTAATAAAAATACAGAGGATAAATGGATAACATTTAAAACTTTGTTAAATAAATATACATATCAACAAATACCATATGGTTATAAAAATAAAAATAAAAAATCCAAGCCAATGTGGCTGAATATAAATGTGTTAAGAGAAATTTGGAAAAAACGTAGGGCATTTAAATTATTCAAAGAAAATAGTACAGATTCAAAATTCCATATTTATAAGGAATGTAACAAATAATGCAAAAAAGCGATCAAATCAGTCAAAATAGAAAATGAAAAATTAATTGCAAAGGATTCTAAATCTAACCCTAAAAGGTTCTTTAAGTACATAAATAGCAAAAAATCTAAGAAAGACAATATAGGTACATTAAAATGCGGGGAGGGTAGCATGATTAACAGTGACAGGGAGAAGGCATAGGTACTAAACCAGTTTTTTTCTTCAGTATACACAAGAGAGGAACCATTGGATGATACTTTGGAACAAAATAGAACATGCCATCCCATACCATTAACTAGGTTATGTATAGAGGATATCAGGAAAAAATTGGATAATATTAAGGTAAATAAAACTCCAGGCCCAGATGGAATACATCCAACGGTGTTAAGGGAACTTAGCACTGTTATAGACAAACCTCTACTCTTAATTTTTCAAGACTCATTATCCTCAGGCATGGTACCCTAGGATTGGTGTAAAGCTGATGTGGTGCCACTCTTCAAAAAGGGAAGCAGGGATGATCCAGGAAGCTATAGACCAGTTAGTCTGACATCAATAGTGGGGAAGATATTCAAAGGGATTATAAGGGATTATATTGATGAGCATATTCGTGTAAACAAGATTATGAGTTCTAATCAGCATGGTTTTATGAGAAATAGATCATGTCAAACTAATCTAATTAGATTCTATGAGGAAGTAAGTAAAAATATAGATAAAGGGGAATCAGTTGATGTGATATACTTGGATTTTGCAAAGGCGTTTGATACAGTGCCACATGAGAGATTAATGCACAAAATTAAGGGACTGGGAATAGCTGAAAATGTTAGTTTGTGGATAAATAACTGAATAAAAGATAGGGAGCAACGAGTAGTAGTAAATGGATTATACTCAGATTGGACAAAGGTAATCAGTGGAGTACCCCAGGGATCAGTGCTGGGGCCTATTCTTTTTAATATTTTTATAAATGACTTGGAGCTAGGATTAAATAGCGACATCTCTATTTTTGCAGATGATACTAAGTTAAGTAAGGTCATTAGGTCAGAGCAGGATGAACTTTTGTTACAAAGGGACCTACAAAAATTAGACAATGCAGGGCAGCAGCTTCAAAGGCTAATAAGATACTAGCATGTATTAAAAGACTCAAGGGAGGAAAGCATAATTCTGTCACTATATAAAGCCCTGGTAAGACCTCACCTTGAGTATGGAGTGCAGTTCTGGGGACCAATTGCAAAAAAAGATATTTCAGAACTAGAAAAAGTTCAGAGAAGGGCCACAAAGCTAATAAGGGGATTGGAGAATTTAACCTATGAGGAGAGGCTAGCCAAACTGGGTCTGTTTTCTTAAGAAAAAAGGTGCTTAAGAGGTGACATGATTACTTTATATAAATATATTCAAGGCCCATATACAGAGATGGCAGAAGCTCTGTTTATTCCAAGAAAATTGTTTGTGACCAGAGGTCACAATTTAAGGTTGGAGGAAAACAGAATTTATGCTTACCTGATAAATTACTTTCTCCAACAGTGTCCGGTCCACGGCGTCATCCATAACTTGTGGGATATTCTCCTCCCCTACAGGGAATGGCAAGGAGAGCACACAGCAAGAGCTGTCCATATAGTCCCTCCCAGGCTCCGCCCCCCCAGTCATTCGACCGACGGTTAGGAGAGAAAAAAGGAGAAACTATAGGGTGCCGTGGTGACTGTAGTGTATACAGAAAGAAATTTTTCAAACCTGATTAAAAAACCAGGGCGGGCCGTGGACCGGACACGCCGTTGGAGAAAGTAATTTATCAGGTAAGCATAAATTCTGTTTTCTCCAACATTGGTGTGTCCGGTCCACGGCGTCATCCATAACTTGTGGGAACCAATACCAAAGCTTTAGGACACGGATGAAGGGAGGGAGCAAATCAGGTTACCTAAACAGAAGGCACCACGGCTTGCAAAACCTTTCTCCCAAAAATAGCTTCTGAAGAAGCAAAAGTATCAAATTTGTAGAATTTGGCAAAAGAGTGCAGAGAAGACCAAGTCGCTGCCCTACATATCTGATCAACAGAAGCCTCGTTCTTGAAGGCCCATGTGGAAGCCACAGCCCTAGTAGAGTGAGCTGTGATTCGTTCAGGAGGCTGCCGTCCGGCAGTCTCATAAGCCAATCGGATAATGCTTTTCAGCCAGAAAGAAAGAGAGGTAGCAGTAGCTTTTTGTCCTCTCCTCTTACCAGAATAAACGACAAACAAAGAAGAAGTTTGTCTGAAATCCTTTGTTGCTTCTAAATAGAACTTTAAAGCACGGACTACATCTAAATTGTGTAACAAACATTCCTTCTTTGAAACTGGATTCGGACACAAAGAAGGAACAACTATTTCCTGGTTAATATTCTTGTTGGAAACAACTCTTGGAAGAAAACCAGGCTTGGTACGCAAAACAACCTTATCTGAATGGAACACCAGATAGGGTGGATCACACTGCAAAGCAGATAGTTAAGAAACTCTTCTAGCAGAAGAAATAGCAACCAAAAAACAGAACTTTCCAAGATAGTAACTTGATATCTATGGAATGTAAGGGTTCAAACGGAACCCCTTGAAGAACTGAAAGAACTAAATTTAGACTCCAGGGAGGAGTCAAAGGTCTGTAAACAGGCTTGATTCTGACCAAAGCCTGTACAAAAGCTTGTACATCTGGCACAGCTGCCAGTCGTTTGTGTAACAAGACAGATAAAGCAGAAATCTGTCCTTTTAGAGAACTTGCTGACAATCCCTTATCCAAACCTTCTTGGAGAAAGGAGAGGATCCTGGGAATTTTAATCTTACTCCATGAGAATCCCTTGGATTCACACCAACAGATATATCTTTTCCATATTTTATGGTAAATCCTTCTAGTCACAGGTTTTCTGGCTTGGACCAGAGTATCTATAACTGAATCTGAAAACCCGCGCTTGGATAAAATCAAGCGTTCAATTTCCAAGCAGTCAGCTGGAGAGAAACTAGATTTGGATGTTCGAATGGACCTTGTACTAGAAGATCCTGTCTCAAAGGTAGCTTCCATGGTGGAGCCGATGACATATTCACCAGGTCTGCATACCAAGTCCTGCGTGGCCACGCAGGAGCTATCAGAATCACGAAGCCTTCTCCTGTTTGATCCTGGCTACAAGCCTGGGAAGGAGAGGGAACGGTGGAAACGCATAATCTAGGTTGAACGACCAAGGCGCCACTAATGCATCCACTAGAGTCGCCTTGGGATCCCTGGATCTGGACCCGTAGCAAGGAACCTTGAAGTTCTGACGAGACGCCATCAGATCCATGTCTGGAATGCCCCATAATTGAGTCAACTGGGCAAACACCTCCGGGTGAAGTTCCCACTCCCCCGGATGAAAAGTCTGACGACTCAGATAATCCGCCTCCCAGTTGTCTACTCCTGGGATGTGGATTGCTGTCTGACTGGAATCTTATGAATCCGGCCTTCGCTAGTTGAGGCCAAGCCCGGAGAGTATTGAATATCGCTCTCAGTTCCAGAATGTTTATCGGGAGAAGAGACTCTTCCCGAGACCATAGACCCTGTGCTTTCAGAGAATCCCAGACCGCGCCCCAGCCTAATAGACTGGCGTCGGTCGTGACAATGACCCACTCTGGTCTGCGGAAACTCATTCCCTGGGACAGGTGATCCTGGGTCAACCACCAACTGAGTGAGTCTCTGGTCATCTGGTCTACTTGAATCATTAGACAAATGGTAACAGTGGGTGATACACTCAGCGCCTACCCCAAAGTGACCCTAGCTTTGGGTATTGACTCCTAGTAGTCAATAAATATAATAGAAATTTAGAATAAAAAATCCAAAGCGCCTAAAAGGCTGGGTCTAGAGCTAATAAGAACAGATAAACAAATATATATATAAAAATAACAATTTAATAATACAAGCATGGATCCATGTTACAAACAAAGAACATATTAAAATAATTAAACTAAAAACAAAGGTTTCTGGTAGCGCCTCAGTGGACCGATCCCCCTTCTATGGGATCGTTGATCCTCTGTCACCTTGCTACAGGTGAGGGTCGCCTCGTTAGGGGCTATAACAAAACATCTCTGTGTGTTCCTTGGTATAGCAGTAACGATCAACCCAGAGACTAATTGGAAAATGTGATGTGTAGTGGTGATGCACAAAAGATAAGAGAAAAAGAATGCTAAACCTCGCTAAAGGTAGTGAAAAAGATGCTAAACCTAGTTAGCAGTAAGAGATATATAAGAAGAAATTTTCGTGTGTGTCCCACACACACAATTGGTGTTACCTAATACTCTAAGTTAGTGAAAAAGATGCTAAACCTAGTTAGCAGTAAGAGATATATAAGAAGAAATTTTCGTGTGTGTCCCACACACACAATTGGTGTTACCTAATACTCTAAGTTGAGATAGTGATACGTGTAAATGGTGTGACAATCAGTGAATCACGTGAAAAAATTGTACAATCAATGCAAATCAATGCAAATCAATCAAACAGATGAATAAGGTCAATAGCAAAAAACAAATGAATAAGGTCAATAGCAAAAAACAAAAAACAAAAACAAATACAGTCCTTTAGAAAGTAATGTTCAATCCAACCATCCTAACGTGAAAAGAAGGGGTGAAAAAACAGTGGCACTATTGGGACTTTACGCTCTGCACTATTGTGTGTTTGTTTTCTATTTTTAGGTACTTTTCGGGTCGGCCGGGCCCCTGACGAAAATATATTTTTACATCACCACTACCTGGTATTATTTCAGGCTGCCACTATTTCACAGGATTTAACAGAAATTTATCAGGAACACAACAAACTTTTTATTACAGTGGCCACTGTTTTTTCACCCCTTCTTTTCACGTTAGGATGGTTGGATTGAACATTACTTTCTAAAGGACTGTATTTGTTTTTGTTTTTTGTTTTTTGCTATTGACCTTATTCATTTGTTTTTTGCTATTGACATTATTCATCTGTTTGATTGATTTGCATTAATTTGTATTGATTGTACAATTTTTTCACGTGATTCACTGATTGTCACACCATTTACACGTATCACTATCTCAACTTAGAGTATTAGGTAACACCAATTGTGTGTGTGGGACACACACGAAAATTTCTTCTTATATATCTCTTACTGCTAACTAGGTTTAGCATCTTTTTCACTACCTTTAGCGAGGTTTAGCATTCTTTTTCTCTTATCTTTTGTGCATCACCACTACACATCACATTTTCCAATTAGTCTCTGGGTTGATCGTTACTGCTATACCAAGGAACACACAGAGATTTTTTGTTATAGCCCCTAACGAGGAGACCCTCACCTGTAGCAAGGTGACAGAGGATCAACGATCCCATAGAAGGGGGATCGGTCCGCTGAGGCGCTACCAGAAACCTTTGTTTTTAGTTTAATTATTTTAATATGTTCTTTGTTTGTAACATGGATCCATGCTTGTATTATTAAATTGTTATTTTTATATATATATTTGTTTATCTGTTCTTATTAGCTCTAGACCCAGCCTTTTAGGCGCTTTGGATTTTTTATTCTAAATTTCTACTTGAATCATTGGAGACAAGTCTGTATAGTCCCCATTCCACTGCTTGAGCATGCACCGTTGTAATGGTCTTAGATGAATTCGAGCAAAAGGAACTATGTCCATTGCTGCAACCATCAACC
Source organism: Bombina bombina (assembly GCF_027579735.1). Classification (NCBI taxonomy): domain Eukaryota; kingdom Metazoa; phylum Chordata; class Amphibia; order Anura; family Bombinatoridae; genus Bombina; species Bombina bombina. The sequence continues at coordinate 19,144,980 of NC_069500.1, forward strand.
CTACTACTTCCATGCACTGAGCTATGGAAGGCTGCAGAATAGAGTGAAGAACTTGACAAGCGTTTAGAAGCTTTGACTTTCTGACTTCTGTCAGGAAGATCTTCATTTTTAAAGAATCTATTATCGTTCCCAAGAAGGGAACTCTTGTCGACGGAGACAGGGAACTCTTTTCTACGTTCACCTTCCACCCGTGAGATCTGAGAAAGGCTAGAACAATGTCTGTATGAGCCTTTGCTTTGGAAAGAGACGACGTTTGGATTAGAATGTCGTCCAGATAAAGTGCCACTGCAATACCCCTTGGTCTTAGAACCGCTAGAAGGGACCCTAGCACCTTTGTGAAAATCCTTGGAGCAGTGGCTAGCCCGAATGGGAGAGCCACGAACTGGTAATGCTTGTCCAGAAAGGCGAACCTTAGGAACTGATGATGATCTTTGTGGATAGGAATATGTAGATACGCATCCTTTAAATCCACGGAAGTCATAAATTGACCCTCCTGGATTGTAGGTAAAATTGTTCAAATGGTTTCCATTTTGAACGATGGAACTCTGAGAAATTTGTTTAGAATTTTTAAATCCAGAATTGGTCTGAAAGTTCCCTCTTTTTTGGGAACTACAAACAGATTTGAGTAAAACCCCTGACCTTGTTCCACAGTTGGAACTGGGTGTATCACTCCCATCTTTAATAGGTCTTCTACACAATGTAAGAATGCCTGTCTCTTTATTTGGTTTGAAGATAAGTGAGACATGTGGAACCTTCCCCTTGGGGGTAGTTCCTTGAATTCCAGAAGATAACCCTGAGAGACTATTTCTAGTGCCCAGGGATCCTGAACATATCTTGCCCAAGCTTGAGCGAAGAGAGAGAGTCTGCCCCCTACAAGATCCGGTCCCGGATCGGTGGCTACCCCTTCATGCTGTTTTGGTAGCAGCAGCAGGCTTCTTGGCCTGTTTACCCTTGTTCCAGCCTAGCATTGGTTTCCAAGCTGGTTTAGTCTGGGAAGCGTTACCCTCTTGTCTAGAGGCTGCCGAGTTGGAAGCCGGTCCGTTCCTGAAATTGCGAAAGGAACGAAAAACAGAATTTATGCTTACCTGATAAATTACTTTCTCCAACGGTGTGTCCGGTCCACGGCGTCATCCTTACTTGTGGGAATATCTCTTCCCCAACAGGAAATGGCAAAGAGTCCCAGCAAAGCTGGCCATATAGTCCCTCCTAGGCTCCGCCCACCCCAGTCATTCGACCGACGGACAGGAGGAAAAATATAGGAGAAACCATATGGTACCGTGGTGACTGTAGTTAGAGAAAATAATTCATCAGACCTGATTAAAAAAACAGGGCGGGCCGTGGACCGGACACACCGTTGGAGAAAGTAATTTATCAGGCTAGCATAAATTCTGTTTTCTCCAACATTGGTGTGTCCGGTCCACGGCGTCATCCTTACTTGTGGGAACCAATACCAAAGCTTTAGGACACGGATGAAGGGAGGGAGCAAATCAGGTTACCTAAACGGAAGGCACCACGGCTTGTAAAACCTTTCTCCCAAAAATAGCCTCCGAAGAAGCAAAAGTATCAAATTTGTAAAATTTGGCAAAAGTGTGCAGTGAAGACCAAGTCGCTGCCTTACATATCTGATCAACAGAAGCCTCGTTCTTGAAGGCCCATGTGTAAGCCACAGCCGTAGTGGAGTGAGCTGAGATTCTTTCAGGAGGCTGCCGTCCGGCAGTCTCGTAAGCCAATCGGATGATGCTTTTAAGCCAAAAGGAAATAGAGGTAGAAGTTGCTTTTTGACCTCTCCTTTTACCAGAATAAACGACAAACAGAGAAGATGTTTGTCTGAACTCTTTTGTAGCTTCTAAGTAGAATTTTAGAGCACGGACTACATCTAAATTGTGTAGCAAACGTTCCTTCTTTGAAACTGGTTTCGGACACAAAGAAGGTACAACTATCTCCTGGTTAATATTCTTGTTGGAAACAACCTTTGGAAGAAAACCAGGCTTAGTACGCAAAACAACCTTATCTGAATGGAACACCAGATAGGGCGGAGTACACTGCAGAGCAGATAACTCTGAAACTCTTCTAGCAGAAGAAATAGCAACCAAAAACAAAACTTTCCAAGATAATAACTTAATATCTATGGAATGTAGAGGTTCAAACGGAACCCCTTGAAGAACTGAAAGAACTAGATTTAGACTCCAGGGAGGAGTCAAAGGTCTGTAAACAGGCTTGATCCTAACCAGAGCCTGAACAAATGCTTGAACATCTGGCACAGCTGCCAGTCGTTTGTGTAGTAAGACAGATAAAGCAGAAATCTGTCCCTTTAGAGAACTCGCAGATAATCCTTTATCCAAACCTTCTTGCAGAAAGGAAAGAATCTTAGGAATTTTTATCTTATTCCATGGGAATCCCTTGGATTCACACCAACTGATATATCTTTTCCATATTTTATGGTAAATCTTTCTAGTTACCGGTTTTCTGGCCTGAACCAGAGTATCTATCACAGAATCTGAAAACCCACGCTTTGATAGAATCAAGCGTTCAATCTCCAAGCCGTCAGCTGGAGGGAGACCAGATTTGGATGTTCGAATGGACCCTGAACAAGAAGGTATTGTCTCAAAGGTAGCTTCCATGGTGGAACCGATGACATATTCACCAGATCTGCATACCAAGTCCTGCGTGGCCACGCAGGAGCTATCAAGATCACCGAGGCCATCTCCTGTTTGAACCTGGCTACCAGCCTGGGAATGAGAGGAAACAGTGGAAACACATAAGCTAGGTTGAAGGTCCAAGGTGCTACTAGTGCATCCACTAGAGTCGCCTTGGGATCCCTGGATCTGGACCCGTAGCAAGGAACCTTGAAGTTCTGACGAGACGCCATCAGATCCATGTCTGGAATGCCCCATAATTGAGTCAACTGGGCAAAGATCTCCGGGTGGAGTTCCCACTCCCCCGGATGGAATGTCTGACGACTCAGATAATCCGCTTCCCAGTTTTCCACACCTGGGATGTGGATCGCAGATAGATGGCAGGAGTGATCCTCCGCCCATTGTATTATTTTGGTCACTTCTTTCATCGCTAGGGAACTCCTTGTTCCCCCCTGATGATTGATATACGCAACAGTCGTCATGTTGTCTGATTGGAATCTTATGAATCTGGCCTTTGCAAGCTGAGGCCAAGCCCTGAGAGCATTGAATATCGCTCTTAGTTCCAGAATGTTTATCGGGAGAAGAGACTCTTCCCGAGACCATAGTCCCTGAGCTTTCAGGGATTCCCAGACCGCGCCCCAGCCCACTAGACTGGCGTCGGTCGTGACAATGACCCACTCTGGTCTGCGGAAGCTCATTCCCTGGGATAGATGGTCCAGGGTCAGCCACCAACGGAGTGAATCTCTGGTCTTCTGATCTACTTGAATCACTGGAGACAAGTCTGTATAGTCCCCATTCCACTGTTTGAGCATGCACAGTTGTAATGGTCTTAGATGAATTCGTGCAAAAGGAACTATGTCCAACCCTACTACTTCCATGCACTGAGCTATGGAAGGACGTGGAACAGAGTGAAGAACTTGACAAGTGCTTAGAAGTTTTGACTTTCTGAGATCTGTCAGAAAAATCCTCATTTCTAAGGAATCTATTATTGTTCCCAAGAAGGGAACTCTTGTTGACGGAGACAGAGAACTTTTTTCTATGTTCACCTTCCATCCGTGAGATCTGAGAAAGGCCAGAACGATGTCTGTATGAGCCTTTGCTTTTGAAAGGGACGACGCTTGTATTAGAATGTCATCCAAGTACGGTACTACTGCAATGCCCCTCAGTCTTAGAACTGCTAGAAGGGACCCGAGTACCTTTGTGAAAATCCTTGGAGCAGTGGCTAACCCGAATGGGAGGGCCACAAACTGGTAATGTTTGTCCAGAAAGGCGAACCTTAGGAACTGATGATGTTCTTTGTGGATAGGAATATGTAGGTACGCATCCTTTAGATCCACGGTAGTCATAAATTGACCTTCCTGGATAGTGGGTAGAATCGTTTGAATGGTTTCCATTTTGAACGATGGTACCCTGAGAAATTTGTTTAGGATCTTTAAATCCAGAATTGGTCTGAAGGTTCCCTCTTTTTTGGGAACTACGAACAGATTTGAGTAAAATCACATTCCTTGTTCCGTCATTGGAACAGGGTGTATCACTCCCATCTTTAACAGGTCTTCTACACAATGTAAGAACGCCTGTCTCTTTATTTGGTTTAAGGATAAGTGAGACATGTGGAACCTTCTCCTTGGGGGTAGTTCCCTGAATTCCAGAAGATAACCCTGAGAAACTATTTCTAGTGCCCAGGGATCCTGAACATCTCTTGCCCAAGCCTGAGCAAAGAGAGAGAGTCTGCCCCCTACTAGATCCGGTCCCGGATCGGGGGCTACTCCTTCATGCTGTTTTGTTAGCAGCAGCAGGCTTCTTGGCCTGCTTACCCTTGTTCCAGCCTTGCATAGGTTTCCAGGCTGGTTTGGGCTGTGAGGCATTACCCTCTTGCTTAGAGGATGCAGAATTGGAGGCCGGTCCGTTCCTGAAATTGCGAAAGGAACGAAAATTAGACTTATTCTTGGCCTTGAAAGGCCTATCTTGTGGAAGGGCGTGGCCCTTTCCCCCAGTGATGTCTGAGATAATCTCTTTCAATTCTGGCCCAAAGAGAGTTTTACCTTTGAAAGGGATGTTAAGTAATTTTGTCTTGGATGATACATCCGCTGACCAAGACTTTAGCCAAAGCGCTCTGCGCGCCACAATTGCAAACCCTGAATTTTTCGCCGCTAATCTAGCTAATTGCAAAGCGGCATCTAAAATAAAGGAGTTAGCCAACTTAAGTGCGTGAAATCTGTCCATAACCTCCTCATATGGAGTCTCTCTACTGAGCGACTTTTCTAGTTCCTCGAACCAGAACCACGCTGCTGTAGTGACAGGAACAATGCACGAAATGGGTTGTAGAAGGTAACCTTGCTGTACAAAAATCTTTTTAAGCAAACCTTCCAATTTTTTATCCATAGGATCTTTGAAAGCACAACTATCCTCGATAGGAATAGTAGTTCGCTTGTTTAGAGTAGAAACTGCCCCCTCAACCTTAGGGACTGTCTGCCATAAGTCCTTTCTGGAGTCGACCATAGGAAATAATTTCTTAAATATAGGGGGGGGGAACAAAAGGTATGCCGGGCTTCTCCCACTCTTTATTCACTATGTCCGCCACCCGCTTGGGTATAGGAAAAGCGTCGGGGTGCACCGGAACCTCTAGAAACTTGTCCATCTTGCATAATTTCTCTGGAATGACCAAGTTGTCACAATCATCCAGAGTAGATAACACCTCCTTAAGCAGTGCGCGGAGATGTTCTAATTTAAATTTAAATGTCACAACATCAGGTTCAGCTTGTTGAGAAAATTTTTCTGAATCTGAAATTTCCCCATCTGACAAAACCTCCCTCATGGCCACTTCAGATTGGTGTGAGGGTATGACAGAACAATTATCATCAGCGCCCTCCTGCTCTTCAGTGTTTAAAACAGAGCAATCGCGCTTTCTCTGATATGCAGGCATTTTGGATAAAATATTTGCTATGGAGTTATCCATTACAGCCGTCAATTGTTGCATGGTAATAAGCATTGGCGCGCTAGATGTACTAGGGGCCTCCTGCGTGGGCAAAACTGGTGTAGACACAGTAGGAGATGATGTAGTATCATGTCTACTCCCCTCATCTGAGGAATCATCTTGGGCAATTTCATTATCTGTGGCAGTACTGTCCGTACTTTGTTTGGACGCTATGGCACAATTATCACACAATTTTGAATGGGGAGACACATTGGCTTTCATACATATGGAACATAGCTTATCCGAAGGCACAGACATGTTAAACAGGCTTAAACTTGTCAATAAAGCACAAAAACCGTTTTAAAACAAAACCGTTACTGTCTCTTTAAATTTTAAACAGAGCACACTTTATTACTGAATATGTGAAAAAGTATGAAGGAATTGTTCAAAATTTACCAAAATTTCACCACAGTGTCTTAAAGCATTAAAAGTATTGCATACCAATTTTCAGAGCTTTAACCCTTAAAATAACGGAACCGGAGCCGTTTACAAATTTAACCCCTATACAGTCCCAGCTACAGCCTTTGCTGTGACCTAACCAAGCCCAGAGGGGAATACGATACCAAATGACGCCTTCTAGAAACTTTTCCAACTACTTTCAGGTCCTCACACATGCATCTGCATGTCTTGCTCTCAAAAACAACTGCGCAGTAATGGCGCGAAAATGAGGCTCAGCCTACAACTGGGAAGGCCCTCCCTGACTGGAAAAGGTGTCTAACATAGTGCCTGACGTTAAAAAACGTTCCCCAAGTTTAGAAGTGTGAATTATCAGCATAAACATGTATAAAATGTCCAAATAAAGCAATCGATTTAGCCCATAAAAGTGTCTACCAGTTTTATAGCCCATATTAAGCCCTTTATTCTGTTTGAAACGAAGAAAATGGCTTACCGGTCCCCATGAGGGGAAATGACAGCCTTCCAGCATTACACAGTCTTGTTAGAAATATGGCTAGTCATACCTTAAGCAGAAAAGTCTGCTAACTGTTTCCCCCAACTGAAGTTACTTCATCTCAACAGTCCTATGTGGAAACAGCAATCGATTTTAGTTACTGTCTGCTAAAATCATCTTCCTCTCACAAACAGAAATCTTCATCCTTTTCTGTTTCAGAGTAAATAGTACATACCAGCACTATTTTAAAATAACAAACTCTTGATAGTAGAACAAAAAAACTACATTTAAACACCACATACTCTTAACCATCTCAGTGGAGATGTTGCCTGTGCAACGGCAAAGAGAATGACTGGGGTGGGCGGAGCCTAGGAGGGACTATATGGCCAGCTTTGCTGGGACTCTTTGCCATTTCCTGTTGGGGAAGAGATATTCCCACAAGTAAGGATGACGCCGTGGACCGGACACACCAATGTTGGAGAAATTGGACTTATTCTTAGCCTTGAAAGGTTTATCTTGTGGGAAGGCATGGCCCTTTCCCCCAGTGATGTCTGAAATAATCTCTTTCAATTCTGGCCCAAAAAGGGTCTTACCTTTGAAAAGGATATAAAGCAATTTTGTCTTGGAAGATACATCCGCCGACCAAGACTTTAGCCAGAGCGCTCTGCGCGCCACAATTGCAAACCCTGAATTTTTCGCCGCTAACCTCGCTAACTGCAAAGCGGCGTCTAAAATAAAGGAATTAGGTAACTTAAGTGCGTGAATTCTGTCCATGACTTCCTCATACGGAGTCTCCCTACTGAGCGACTTTTCCAGTTCCTCGAACCAGAACCACGCCGCTGTAGTGACAGGAATAATGCACGAAATAGGTTGAAGGAGGTAACCTTGCTGTACAAAAATCTTTTTAAGCAAACCCTCCAATTTTTTATCCATAGGATCTTTGAAAGCACAACTGTCCTCAATAGGAATGGTTGTGCGCTTGGCTAGAGTAGAAACCGCCCCCTCGACCTTAGGGACTGTTTGCCATGTGTCCTTCCTGGGGTCGACCATAGGGAACAATTTCTTAAATATAGGAGGAGGGACAAAAGGTATGCCTGGCTTCTCCCACTCCTTATTCACTATGTTCGCCACCCGTTTAGGTATCGGAAAAGCATCAGGGTGCACCGGGACCTCAAGGAACTTGTCCATCTTGCACAATTTTTCTGGGATGACCAGATTGTCACAATCATCCAGAGTAGATAGCACCTCCTTAAGTAATGCACGGAGATGCTCTAATTTAAATTTAAATGTCACAACATCAGGTTCTGCCTGCTGAGAAATTCTTCCTGTATCAGAAATTTCCCCATCTGACAAACCCTCCCTCACTGCCACTTCAGATTGGTGTGAGGGTATGACAGAAAAATTATCATCAGCGCCCTCCTGCTCTACAGTGTTTAAAACAGAGCAATCACGCTTTCTCTGAAATGCTGGCATTTTGGATAAAATATTAGCTATGGAGTTATCCATTACTGCCGTCAATTGTTGCATAGTAACAAGCATTGGCGCGCTAGAAGTACTAGGGGTCGCCTGCGCGGGCATAACTGGTATAGACACAGAAGGAGATGTTGTAGAACTATGTCTACTCCCTTCATCTGATGAATCATCCTGGGCAACTTTACTATTTGTGACAGTACTGTCCTTACTTTGTTTGGACGCTATGGCACAATTATCACACATATTTGAAGGGGGAACCACATTGGCTTCTATACATACAGAACATAATCTATCTGAAGGTACAGACATGTTAAACAGGCTTAAACTGGTTAATAAAGCACAAAAACCGTTTTAAAACAAAACCGTTACTGTCTCTTTAAATGTTAAACAGGGCACACTTTATTACTGAATATGTGAAAAACTATGAAGGAATTATCCATTCTTTACCAAATTTTCACCACAGTGTCTTAATGCATTCAAAGTATTGCACCCCAATTTTCAAGCTGTTAACCCTTAAAATGTGGAAACCGGAGCCGTTTACAATTTTAACCCCCTTACAGTCCCAGCCACAGACTTTGCTGCGACTTCTCCAATCCCAGGGGGGTATACGATACCAAACGAAGCCTTCTAGGAACGTTTTTAGTGGATTCCAGACCCTCACACATGCAGCTGCATGTACTGTACTCAAAAGTAACTACTACAGAGAAAGGCCCTTCCTGACTGGGAAGGTGTCTTAACAAGTGCCTGGCGCTAAAAACGTTCCCCAATGTTATAAAAGTGTGAAATTCAACTTCAAACTGCATATAATACTTAAATAAAGCAATCGATTTAGCCCCTAAAAGTGTCTACCAGTTTATAGCCCATAATAAGCCCTTTATTCTGTTTGAGACTAAGAAAATGGCTTACCGATCCCCATGAGGGAAAAATGACAGCCTTCCAGCATTACACAGTCTTGTTAGAAAAATGGCTAGTCATACCTTGAGCAGAAAAGTCTGCAAACTGTTCCCCCAAACTGAAGTTCTCTCATCTCAACAGTCCTGTGTGGGAACAGCAATCGATTTTAGTTACTGCTGCTAAAATCATACTCCTCTTTTAAACAGAACTCTTCATCTCTTTCTGTTGTAGAGTAAATAGTACAAGCCAGCACTATTTTAAAATAACAAACTCTTGATAGAAGAATAAAGAACTACAACTAAACACCACAAACTCCTCACCATCCCCGTGGAGATGCTACTTGTTCAGAGCGGCAAGGAGAATGACTGGGGGGGGGGGAGCCTGGGAGGGACTATATGGACAGCTCTTGCTGTGTGCTCTCCTTGCCATTCCCTGTAGGGGAGGAGAATATCCCACAAGTTATGGATGACGCCGTGGACCGGACACACCAATGTTGGAGAAAGGAGATTTAATCTCTTGCAACGGAAACGTTTTTTCACTGTAAGAGCAATAAAATTGTGCATCTATGAGTAAGCGCACACCAGCGCGAAACATGTTAGATGGCTAACTACCCTCCTTGTTATTTTTGTGTTTTCTCTATTTTAATGGAATAAAAGTCTTCTTTTTTTCTACCTGTTTGCTCAGCAGCCTTCCATTTTTTTCTTTCAATAAAATTGTGGAACTCATTACCAAAGGAGGTAGTGAATGACAATACCCGAGATACATTTAAAAATTATTTGGATACATTTCTGTCTATAAACAAAATTCATGGATATGATTGCTAGTATTAAATGGGTCACCTTTTAGTGGGATGATTTAAGCTTAACTGGAGCTTTTTGTATATATTTTAAATTTGTATAGGTTGAACTCAATGGACTTCGGTCTTTTTTCAACCTCATCTACTATGTTACTATGTTACATTGGAAACGTATAAATATAAAAAGGTTATGTTCTGTCTAAATCATGAAATTGTAAGTTTCATATCCCATTAACACAATGACAGTAACAAGTGGTGGCTGCGGTATGACCACTGAAAAAAAATGAAGCAAGCAACGTTCTAATAACAGACTGCAGAAAATGCTGGAACTAAAAGGTGTTTGCTCTAGTATTTTGTACACGAGACGACAGGTTAGCAGGTCTATAGTCTCACTGAGAGGTCTGGCACTAGATCTAGCAGATTTATTTATTCCTCCCCTGTAATTATATTTACGTTTAAATAACAGCGTATGTAGCCGACGCTAATTAGTTATGGCGCACAGATTAAGTACATAATAAAATCTGTATAAACATTCAGAAATTCTGAGAAGAGTTTCACTGGTTTTTTGCAGGCGTTTTCAGAGACCATCAGCAAAAGATACACAAACAATGCACAGGTAAATTGCATTGGCTAATTCATTCAATATTGATGGTTATTGACCGATGTGTATTTAAGCGGCAGTTTAGTCAGAATTAAACTTTCATGATTCAGATAAGGCAGTCATTTTAAACAACTTTTCAATGATCATCAAATTAGCTTTGTTCTCTTGGTATTCTTAGTTGAAAGCTAAACCTAGGTAAGCTCATGTGCTAATTTCTGAGCCCTTGAAGGGTGCCTATTATCTGAATGCATTTTGACAGTTTTTCACAACTATGTAGAAAACATTGTGCTCACGCACTTGGAGTTACCTAGGAGTCAGCACTGATTGGCTAAAATGCAAGTCTGTCAAAATAAGTGAGATAAGGGGGCAGTCTGCAGAGACTTAGATACAAGGTAATCACAGAGGTAAAAAGTATATTAATATAACAGTGTTGGTTATGCAAAACTGGGGAATGGGTATTAAAGGGATAATCTATCTTTTTAAACAATAAACATCCTGGTGTAGACTGTCCCTTTAATGCAGGTTTTTATAATTAAAGGGACACTAAACCCAATTTTCTTTCTTTAATGATTCAGATAGAGCAGCAATTTTAAGCAACTTTCTAATTTACTCCTATTATCAAAACATAATTTATGCTTACCTGATAAATTTATTTCTCTTGTAGTGTATCCAGTCCACGGATCATCCATTACTTTTGGGATATTCTCCTTCCCAACAGGAAGTTGCAAGAGGATCACCCACAGCAGAGCTGCTATATAGCTCCTCCCCTCACTGCCATATCCAGTCATTCGACCGAAACAAGACGAGAAAGGAGAAACCATAGGGTGCAGTGGTGACTGTAGTTTAATTAAAATTTAGACCTGCCTGAAAAGGACAGGGCGGGCCGTGGACTGGATACACTACAAGAGAAATAAATTTATCAGGTAAGCATAAATTATGTTTTCTCTTGTTAAGTGTATCCAGTCCACGGATCATCCATTACTTGTGGGATACCGATACCAAAGCTAAAGTACACGGATGATGGGAGGGACAAGGCAGGTACTTAAACGGAAGGAACCACTGCCTGTAGAACCTTTCTCCCAAAAACAGCCTCCGAAGAAGCAAAAGTGTCAAATTTGTAAAATTTTGAAAAGGTGTGAAGCGAAGACCAAGTCGCAGCCTTGCAAATCTGTCCAACAGAGGCCTCATTTTTAAAGGCCCAGGTGGAAGCCACAGCTCTAGTAGAATGAGCTGTAATCCTTTCAGGGGGCTGCTGTCCAGCAGTCTCATAGGCTAAGCGTATTATGCTCCGAAGCCAAAAGGAGAGAGAGGTTGCCGAAGCTTTTTGACCTCTCCTCTGTCCAGAGTAAACGACAAACAGGGCAGATGTTTGACGAAAATCTTTAGTAGCCTGTAAGTAAAACTTCAAGGCACGGACTACTTCCAGATTATGCAAAAGACGTTCCTTCTTTGAAGAAGGATTAGGACACAATGATGGAACAACAATCTCTTGATTGATATTCCTGTTAGAAACCACCTTAGGTAAAAACCCAGGTTTGGTACGCAGAACTACCTTGTCTGAATGAAAAATCAGATAAGGAGAATCACAATGTAAGGCAGATAACTCAGAGACTCTTCGAGCCGAGGAAATAGCCATCAAAAACAGAACTTTCCAAGATAAAAGTTTAATATCAATGGAATGAAGGGGTTCAAACGGAATTCCCTGAAGAACTTTAAGAACCAAGTTTAAGCTCCACGGGGGAGCAACAGTTTTAAACACAGGCTTAATCCTAACCAAAGCCTGACAAAATGCCTGGACGTCTGGAACTTCTGCCAGACGCTTGTGCAAAAGAATAGACAGAGCAGAGATCTGTCCTTTTAAAGAACTAGCTGATAAGCCTTTGTCCAAACCCTCTTGGAGAAAGGACAATATCCTAGGAATCCTAACCTTACTCCATGAGTAACTCTTGGATTCACACCAATAAAGATATTTACGCCATATCTTATGGTAGATTTTCCTGGTGACAGGCTTCCGAGCCTGTATTAAGGTATCAATGACTGACTCGGAGAAGCCACGCCTTGATAGAATCAAGCGTTCAATCTCCATGCAGTCAGTCTCAGAGAAATTAGATTTGGATGATTGAAAGGACCTTGTATTAGAAGGTCCTGCCTCAGAGGCAGAGTCCATGGTGGAAGAGATGACATGTCCACTAGGTCTGCATACCAGGTCCTGCGTGGCCACGCAGGCGCTATCAGAATCACCGATGCTCTCTCCTGTTTGATTTTGGCAATCAGTCGAGGGAGCAGAGGAAACGGTGGAAACACATAGGCCAGGTTGAAGAACCAAGGAGCTGCTAGAGCATCTATCAGCGTTGCTCCCGGGTCCCTGGACCTGGATCCGTAACAAAGAAGCTTGGCGTTCTGGCGAGACGCCATGAGATCCAGATCTGGTTTGCCCCAACGATGGACCAGTTGAGCAAACACCTCCGGATGGAGTTCCCACTCCCCCGGATGAAAAGTCTACGCCTGGGATATGGATCGCTGACAGGTGGCAAGAGTGAGACTCTGCCCAGCGAATTATCTTTGAGACTTCTAACATCGCTAGGGAACTCCAGGTTCCCCCTTGAAGGTTTATGTAAGCCACAGTCGTGATGTTGTCCGACTGAAATCTGAGATGCAGGCGCGCAAATGGCACTATGTCCATTGCCGCTACCATTAAGCCGATTACTTCCATGCACTGAGCCACTGACGGGCGTGGAATGGAATGAAGGACACGGCAAGCATTTAGAAGTTTTGATAACCTGGACTCCGTCAGGTAAATTTTCATCTCTACAGAATCTATAAGAGTCCCTAAGGAGGAGACTCTTGTGAGTGGTGATAGAGAACTCTTTTCCACGTTCACTTTCCACCCATGCGACCTCAGAAATGCCAGAACTATCTCTGTATGAGACTTGGCAATTTGAAAGCTTGACGCCTGTATCAGGATGTCGTCTAGATACGGAGCCACCGCTATGCCTCGCGGTCTTAGAACCGCCAGAAGTGAGCCCAGAACCTTTGTAAAAATTCTCGGGGCAGTGGCCAACCCGAAGGGAAGAGCTACAAATTGGTAATGCCTGTCTAGAAAGGCAAACCTTAGGAACCGATGATGATCTTTGTGAATCGGTATGTGAAGGTAGGCATCCTTTAAGTCCACTGTGGTCATGTACTGACCCTCTTGGATCATGGGTAGGATGGTCCGAATAGTTTCCATTTTGAATGATGGAACTCAGAGGAATTTGTTTAAGATCTTTAGATCCAAGATTGGTCTGAAGGTTCCCTCTTTCTTGGGAACCACAAACAGATTTGAATAAAATCCCTGTCCTTGTTCCGTCTGCGGAACTGGATGGATCACTCCCATTACTAGGAGGTCTTGCACACAGCTTAGGAATGCCTCTTTCTTTATCTGGTTTTCTGATAACCTTGAAAGATGAAATCTCCCTTGTGGAGGAGAAGCTTTGAAGTCCAGAAGATATCCCTGAGATATGATCTCCAACGCCCAGGGATCCTGAACATCTCTTGCCCACGCCTGGGCGAAGAGAGAAAGTCTGCCCCCCACTAGATCCGTTTCCGGATAGGGGGCCGTTCCTTCATGCTGTCTTGGGGGCAGCAGCAGGCTTTCTGGCCTGCTTGCCCTTGTTCCAGGACTGGTTAGGTTTCCAGGCCTGTCTGGAATGAGCAACAGTTCCCTCTTGTTTTGAAGCGGAGGAAGTTGATGCTGCTCCTGTCTTGAAATTTCGAAAGGCACGAAAATTAGACTGTTTGGCCTTTGATTTGGCCCTGTCCTGAGGAAGGGTATGAACCTTGCCTCCAGTAATGTCAGCAATAATTTCCTTCAAGCCAGGCCCGAATAAGGTCTGCCCCTTGAAAGGAATGTTGAGTAATTTAGACTTTGAAGTCACGTCAGCTGACCAGGATTTAAGCCATAGCGCCCTACGCGCCTGGATGGCGAATCCGGAATTCTTAGCCGTTAGTTTAGTCAAATGAACAATGGCATCAGAAACAAATGAGTTAGCTAGCTTAAGCGTTCTAAGCTTGTCAATAATTTCATTCAATGGAGCTGTCTGGATGGCCTCTTCCAGGGCCTCAAACCAGAATGCTGCCGCAGCAGTGACAGGCGCAATGCATACAAGGGGCTGTAAAATGAAAACTTGTTGAATAAACATTTTCTTAAGGTAACCCTCCAATTTTTTATCCATTGGATCTGAAAAAGCACAACTGTCCTCAACCGGGATAGTTGTACGCTTTGCTAAAGTAGAAACTGCTCCCTCCACCTTAGGGACCGTCTGCCATAAGTCCCGTGTAGTGGCGTCTATTGGAAACATTTTTCTAAATATAGGAGGTGGGGAAAAGGGCACACCGGGTCTATCCCACTCCTTGCTAATAATTTCTGTAAGCCTTTTAGGTATAGGAAAAACGTCAGTACACACCGGCACCACATAGTATCTATCCAGCCTACACAATTTCTCTGGAACTGCAACTGTGTTACAGTCATTCAGAGCAGCTAATACCTCCCCAAGCAATGCACGGAGGTTCTCAAGCTTAAATTTAAAATTAGAAATCTCTGAATCAGGTTTCCCCGAGTCAGAGATGTCACCCACAGACTGAAGCTCTCCGTCCTCATGTTCTGCATACTGTGACGCAGTATCAGACATGGCTCTAACAGCATTTGCGCGCTCTGTATCTCTCTTAACCCCAGAGCTATCGCGCTTGCCTCTTAATTCAGGCAATCTAGATAATACCTCTGACAGGGTATTATTCATGATTGCAGCCATGTCCTGCAAGGTAATCGCTATGGGCGTCCCTGATATAATTGGCGCCATATTAGCGTGCGTCCCCTGAGCGGGACGCGAAGGGTCTGACACGTGGGGAGAGTTAGTCGGCATAACTTCCCCCTCGACAGAACCCTCTGGTGATAATTCTTTTATAGATAAAGACTGATCTTTACTGTTTAAGGTGAAATCAATACATTTAGTACACATTCTCCTATGGGGCTCCACCATGGCTTTCAAACATAATGAACAAGTAGGTTCCTCTGTGTCAGACATGTTTAAACAGACTAGCAATGAGACTAGCAAGCTTGGAAAACACTTTAAAACAAGTTTACAAGCAATATAAAAAACGTTACTGCGCCTTTAAGAAACACAAATTTTCCCAAATTTTGAAATAACAGTGAAAAAATGCAGTTACACTAACAAAATTTTTACAGTGTATGTAATAAGTTAGCAGAGCATTGCACCCACTTGCAAATGGATGATTAACCCCTTAATACCAAAAACGGAATAACAAATGACAAAAACGTTTTTTAAACAGTCACAACAACTGCCACAGCTCTACTGTGGCTTTTTACCTCCCTCAATACGACTTTTGAAGCCTTTTGAGCCCTTCAGAGAAGTCATGGATCATGCAGGAAGAAGCTGGATGTCTGTGTCTGTAATTTTTGCTGTGCAAAACAACGCCAAAATAGGCCCCTCCCACTCATATTACAACAGTGGGCAGCCTCAGGGAACTGTTTCTAGGCAAAATTCAAGCCAGCCATGTGGAAAAAACTAGGCCCCAATAAGTTTTATCACCAAACATATGTAAAAAACGATTAAACATGCCAGCAAACGTTTTAAAATACACTTTTATAAGAGTATGTATCTCTATTAATAAGCCTGATACCAGTCGCTATCACTGCATTTAAGGCTTTACTTACATTACTTCGGAATCAGCAGCATTTTCTAGCAAATTCCATCCCTAGAAAAATATTTTAACTGCACATACCTTATTACAGGAAAACCTGCACGCTATTCCCCCTCTGAAGTTACCTCACTCCTCAGAATATGTGAGAACAGCAAAGGATCTTAGTTACTTCTGCTAAGATCATAGAAAACGCAGGCAGATTCTTCTTCTAAATACTAAGTCTAAACTAAGTATAAAACACCACAGTCCTCTTACGACCTCCATCTTAGTTAAGAGTTGCAAGAGAATGACTGGATATGGCAGTGAGGGGAGGAGCTATATAGCAGCTCTGCTGTGGGTGATCCTCTTGCAACTTCCTATTGGGAAGGAGAATATCCCACAAGTAATGGATGATCCGTGGACTGGATACACTTAACAAGAGAAATTATCTTTATTTAAAAAGCAGGAATTATAAGCTTAGAAGCCGGCCCCCATTTTAGGTTCAGAACCCTGGATAGCAATGCTTATTTGTGGCTACATTTAGCAAAGCAATAAGCAAGTATAACCCAGGTTCTTAACCAAAAATTGTCCGGCTCTTAAAGGGACGTAAAACCCATAACATTTTTAACAACTTTCAAATTTACTTATATTATCATATTTTCTTCGTTTTCTTGTTATCCTTATGTGAAATGCAGAAATGTTAGCTCAGGAGTGTGCACGTGTCTGCAGCACTATTTCCTGTCATGTAGTACTACAATGTGATACATTAGCAAGAGCACTAGATGGCAGCACTATTTCCTGTCATGTAGAACTACAATGTGATACATTAGCAAGAGCACTAGATAGCAGCACTATTTCCTGTCATGTAGTACTACAATGTGATACATTAGCAAGAGCACTAGATGGCAGCACTATTTCCTGTCATGTAGTACTACAATGTGATACATTAGCAAGAGCACTAGATGGCAGCACTATTTCCTGTCATGTAGTACTACAATGTTATACATTAGCAAGAGCACTAGATGGCAACACTATTTCCTGTTATGTAGTACTACAATGTTATACATTAGCAAGAGCACTAGATGGCAGCACTATTTCCTGTCATGTAGTACTACAATGTGATACATTAGCAAGAGCACTAGATGACAGCACTATTTCCTGTCATGTAGTACTAAAATGTGATATATTAGCAAGAGCACTAGATGACAGCACTGTTTCCTGTCATGTAGTACTACAATGTTATACATTAGCAAGAGCACTAGATGGCAGCACTATTTCCTGTCATGTAGTACTACAATGTGATACATTAGCAAGAGCACTAGATGGCAGCACTATTTCCTGTCATGTAGTACTGCAATGTGATACATTAGCAAGAGCACTAGATGGCAGCACTGTTTCCTGTCATGTAGTACTGCAATGTTATACATTAGCAAGAGCACTAGATGGCAGCACTATTTCCTGTCATGTAGTACTACAATGTGATACATTAGCAAGAGCACTAGATGGCAGCACTATTTCCTGTCATGTAGTGCTGCAGACAAGTGCACACTACCTCTCTAGATATCTCTTCAACAAAGAATAACACAAGAGCAACACAAATTTGATAATAGAAGTAAATTAGAAACGTTTTTAAAATTGTATTTTCTATCTGAATCAAGATTTTGTGTTTCGTGCCCTAAAAAATAATATTGAAACTTAGAGAAAAGGCTTAAATGGATATTAAACTGCCGGACACGCCTACTTTACTTTAGTTACTAGTCACATGTTATTGTTTTATCTTTTCTGCCTGCCTATCAAAATCATTAAATATAAAATGTGGGTTCAGTGTCCCTTTAACCAGTAACATCAATGTATTAGGTGTACAATTCGTTTAATAATATTTCTGATCATTTTCACAATTGTTTTAAATGCCCAGATACTTAAATGCGATTATTAAAAATCAAATTGATATTCTGATAATTGTTATTCAATTCTACAGAAGACTCCAGGGATAAGTGTTCTGTGCGCTACATTTTTATCCTAACCACGGAAAGAATCAGATTTATTAGTATGTGAGGCTGTATAAAAAAGTAAAAAACAAAGACAAGAATCCTGGGAACAACCAGTTGCAGGTTTTCTGATGGATTGTATTACCGCTGATGCAAATCGCACAATAATGGGATTCTTAAAGGATCCATAAGTACAATATATTAGGCATCTGCCTTCGGTAGTTTTGTTAGCTGCTGAATACGGAAGAAGGCGCCGCACGCGGCATTCAGCTCTTTTCTGTGCAAATCTACATCTCAGTGTGTTGCACTTTCACAAGAAGAACGCAAGGGTTTTAAGCTCCAGTCATCAGACCTCCCCAATAGGTCAAATTTTCAGGATTATATTGGGTAAGAACAGATAAATAACTATCGGCCAGATTACAGGTTTTGCGGTAAGAGCGGCTCGGTGCTAACTTGCAAGTTATTTCCACCGCTCACCTCCCTATAGCGCTGCTATTACAGGTTTTCATAAACCCGGCGTTAGCAGGCAATATGTGAGCGTTGAGCAAAATTGAGCTCCATACCGCACTCCAATACCAGCGCTGCTTTGAGCTGGTTTTACGTGCTCGTGCACAATTTCCCCATAGACATCAATGGAGAGAGCTGGCTAAAAAAAAGCCTAACACCTGCAATAAAGGAGCGTAAAGCTCCGTAACGCAGCCCCATTGATTCCAATGGGGAAAGAAAATGTATGTTTAAACCTAACACCCTAAAATAAACCCCCGAGTCTAAACACCCCTAATCTGCCGCCCCCGACATCGTCGCCACCAACATTACAGTTATTAACCCCTAATCTGCTACCCCCGACATCACCGCCACCTACATTATACTTATTAACCTCTAATCTGCCGCCCCAATATCACCGCCACCCACCTACACTTATTAACCCCTAATCTGCCACCCCCAATGTTGCCGCAACCTACATAAATTTATTAACCCCTAATCTGCTGCCCCCAACGTCGCCGTCACTATACTAAATTTATAAACCCATAAACCTAACCCTAACACTAACATCCACTATCTTTAATATAATTAAAATAAATCTAAATAAAAATTACTATCATTAACTAAATTATTCCTATTTAAAACTAAATACTTACCTGTAAAATAAACCCTAAGCTAGCTACAACATAACTAATAGTTACAATGTAGCTAGCTTAGGGTTTATTTTTATTTCACAGGCAAGTTTGTATTTATTTTAACTAGGTAGACTAGTTAGTAAATAGTTATTAACTATTTAATAACTACCTAGCTAAAATAAATACAAATTTACCTGTAAAATAAAACCTAACCTGAGTTACACTAACACCTAACAGTACACTAAAATTAAATAAATTACATTAATTAAATACAATTAACTAAATTACAAAAAAAAACACTAAATTACACAAAATAAAAAATTAATTATCAAATATTTAAACTAATTACACCTAATCTTATAGCCCTATCAAAATAAAAAAGCCCCCCAAAATAAAAAACAGAATTTATGTTTACCTGATAAATTACTTTCTCCAACGGTGTGTCCGGTCCACGGCGTCATCCTTACTTGTGGGATATTCTCCTCCCCAACAGGAAATGGCAAAGAGCCCAGCAAAGCTGGTCACATGATCCCTCCTAGGCTCCGCCTACCCCAGTCATTCGACCGACGTTAAGGAGGAATATTTGCATAGGAGAAACCATATGATACCGTGGTGACTGTAGTTAAAGAAAATAAATTATCAGACCTGATTAAAAAAACCAGGGCGGGCCGTGGACCGGACACACCGTTGGAGAAAGTAATTTATCAGGTAAACATAAATTCTGTTTTCTCCAACATAGGTGTGTCCGGTCCACGGCGTCATCCTTACTTGTGGGAACCAATACCAAAGCTTTAGGACACGGATGAAGGGAGGGAGCAAATCAGGTCACCTAAATGGAAGGCACCACGGCTTGCAAAACCTTTCTCCCAAAAACAGCCTCAGAAGAAGCAAAAGTATCAAACTTGTAAAATTTGGTAAAAGTGTGCAGTGAAGACCAAGTCGCTGCCCTACATATCTGATCAACAGAAGCCTCGTTCTTGAAGGCCCATGTGGAAGCCACAGCCCTAGTGGAATGAGCTGTGATTCTTTCAGGAGGCTGCCGTCCGGCAGTCTCGTAAGCCAATCTGATGATGCTTTTAATCCAAAAAGAGAGAGAGGTAGAAGTTGCTTTTTGACCTCTCCTTTTACCAGAATAAACAACAAACAAGGAAGATGTTTGTCTAAAATCCTTTGTAGCATCTAAATAGAATTTTAGAGCGCGAACAACATCCAGATTGTGCAACAAACGTTCCTTCTTCGAAACTGGTTTCGGACACAAAGAAGGCACGACTATCTCCTGGTTAATGTTTTTGTTAGAAACAACTTTTGGAAGAAAACCAGGTTTAGTACGTAAAACCACCTTATCTGCATGGAACACC
Organism: Bombina bombina; assembly: GCF_027579735.1. Classification (NCBI taxonomy): domain Eukaryota; kingdom Metazoa; phylum Chordata; class Amphibia; order Anura; family Bombinatoridae; genus Bombina; species Bombina bombina. The sequence goes on from NC_069500.1 coordinate 19,165,386, forward strand.
AGATAAGGAGGAGAACACTGCAGAGCAGATAATTCTGAAACTCTTCTGGCAGAAGAAATTGCAACCAAAAACAAAACTTTCCAAGATAATAACTTAATATCAACGGAATGTAAGGGTTCAAACGGAACCCCCTGAAGAACTGAAAGAACTAAGTTGAGACTCCAAGGGGGAGTCAAAGGTTTGTAAACAGGCTTAATTCTAACCAGAGCCTGAACAAAGGCTTGAACAACTGGCACAGCTGCCAGCTTTTTGTGGAGTAACACAGACAAGGCAGAAATCTGTCCCTTCAAGGAACTTGCAGATAATCCTTTCTCCAATCCTTCTTGAAGAAAGGATAGAATCTTAGGAATCTTTACCTTGTCCCAAGGGAATCCTTTAGATTCACACCAACAGATATATTTTTTCCATATTTTGTGGTAAATTTTTCTAGTTACAGGCTTTCTGGCCTGAACAAGAGTATCAATAACAGAATCTGAGAACCCTCGTTTTGATAAGATCAAGCGTTCAATCTCCAAGCAGTCAGCTGGAGTGAGACCAGATTCGGATGTTCGAACGGACCTTGAACAAGAAGGTCTCGTCTCAAAGGTAGCTTCCATGGTGGAGCCGATGACATATTCACCAGATCTGCATACCAAGTCCTGCGTGGCCACGCAGGAGCTATCAAGATCACCGACGCCCTCTCCTGATGGATCCTGGCTACCAGCCTGGGGATGAGAGGAAACGGCGGGAATACATAAGCTAGTTTGAAGGTCCAAGGTGCTACTAGTGCATCTACTAGAGTCGCCTTGGGATCCCTGGATCTGGACCCGTAGCAAGGAACCTTGAAGTTCTGACGAGAGGCCATCAGATCCATGTCTGGAATGCCCCACAGTTGAGTAATTTGGGCAAAGATTTCCGGATGGAGTTCCCACTCCCCCGGATGTAATGTCTGACGACTCAGAAAATCCGCTTCCCAATTTTCCACTCCTGGGATGTGGATTGCAGACAGGTGGCAGGAGTGAGTCTCCGCCCATTGAATGATTTTGGTCACTTCTTCCATCGCCAGGGAACTCCTTGTTCCCCCCTGATGGTTGATGTACGCAACAGTCGTCATGTTGTCTGATTGAAACCGTATGAACTTGGCCTTTGCTAGCTGAGGCCAAGCCTTGAGAGCATTGAATATCGCTCTCAGTTCCAGAATATTTATCGGTAGAAAAGATTCTTCCCGAGACCAAAGACCCTGAGCTTTCAGGGATCCCCAGACCGCGCCCCAGCCCATCAGACTGGCGTCGGTCGTGACAATGACCCACTCTGGTCTGCGGAAGGTCAACCCTTGTGACAGGTTGTCCAGGGACAGCCACCAACGGAGTGAGTCTCTGGTCCTCTGATTTACTTGTATCTTCGGAGACAAGTCTGTATAGTCCCCATTCCACTGACTGAGCATGCACAGTTGTAATGGTCTTAGATGAATGCGCGCAAAAGGAACTATGTCCATTGCCGCTACCATCAAACCTATTACTTCCATGCACTGCGCTATGGAAGGAAGAGGAACGGAATGAAGTGTCCGACAAGAGTTTAGAAGTTTTGTTTTTCTGGCCTCTGTCAGAAAAATCCTCATTTCTAAGGAGTCTATTATTGTTCCCAAGAAGGGAACCCTTGTCGACGGAGATAGAGAACTCTTTTCCACGTTCACTTTCCATCCGTGAGATCTGAGAAAGGCCAGGACTATGTCCGTGTGAGCCTTTGCTTGAGGAAGGGACGACGCTTGAATCAGAATGTCGTCCAAGTAAGGTACTACTGCAATGCCCCTTGGTCTTAGCACCGCTAGAAGGGACCCTAGTACCTTTGTGAAAATCCTTGGAGCAGTGGCTAATCCGAAAGGAAGCGCCACGAACTGGTAATGCTTGTCCAGGAATGCGAACCTTAGGAACCGATGATGTTCCTTGTGGATAGGAATATGTAGATACGCATCCTTTAAATCCACCGTGGTCATGAATTGACCTTCCTGGATGGAAGGAAGAATTGTTCGAATGGTTTCCATTTTGAACGATGGAACCTTGAGAAACTTGTTTAAGATCTTGAGATCTAAGATTGGTCTGAACGTTCCCTCTTTTTTGGGAACTATGAACAGATTGGAGTAGAACCCCATCCCTTGTTCTCCTAATGGAACAGGATGAATCACTCCCATTTTTAACAGGTCTTCTACACAATGTAAGAATGCCTGTCTTTTTATGTGGTCTGAAGACAATTGAGACCTGTGGAACCTCCCCCTTGGGGGAAGCCCCTTGAATTCCAGAAGATAACCTTGGGAGACTATATCTAGTGCCCAAGGATCCAGAACATCTCTTGCCCAAGCCTGAGCGAAGAGAGAGAGTCTGCCCCCCACCAGATCCGGTCCCGGATCGGGGGCCAACATTTCATGCTGTCTTGGTAGCAGTGGCAGGTTTCTTGGCCTGCTTTCCCTTGTTCCAGCCTTGCATTGGTCTCCAGGCTGGCTTGGCTTGAGAAGTATTACCCTCTTGCTTAGAGGACGTAGCACTTGGGGCTGGTCCGTTTCTACGAAAGGGACGAAAATTAGGTTTATTTTTGGCCTTGAAAGACCTATCCTGAGGAAGGGCGTGGCCCTTACCCCCAGTGATATCAGAGATAATCTCTTTCAAGTCAGGGCCAAACAGCGTTTTCCCCTTGAAAGGAATGTTAAGGAGTTTGTTCTTGGAAGACGCATCAGCTGACCAAGATTTCAACCAAAGCGCTCTGCGCGCCACAATAGCAAACCCAGAATTCTTTGCCGCTAACCTAGCCAATTGCAAAGTGGCGTCTAGGGTGAAAGAATTAGCCAATTTGAGAGCACGGATTCTGTCCATAATCTCCTCATAAGGAGGAGAATCACTATCTATCGCCTTTACTAGCTCATCGAACCAGAAACACGCGGCTGTAGTGACAGGGACAATGCATGAAATTGGTTGTAGAAGGTAACCTTGCTGAACAAACATCTTTTTAAGCAAACCTTCTAATTTTTTATCCATAGGATCTTTGAAAGCACAACTATCTTCTATGGGTATAGTGGTGCGTTTGTTTAAAGTAGAAACCGCTCCCTCGACCTTGGGGACTGTCTGCCATAAGTCCTTTCTAGGGTCGACCATAGGAAACAATTTTTTAAATATGGGGGGAGGGACGAAAGGTATACAGGGCCTTTCCCATTCTTTATTTACAATGTCCGCCACCCGCTTGGGTATAGGAAAAGCTTCTGGGAGCCCCGGGACCTCTAGGAACTTGTCCATTTTACATAGTTTCTCTGGGATGATCAAATTCTCACAATCATCCAGAGTGGATAATACCTCCTTAAGCAGAGCGCGGAGATGTTCCAACTTAAATTTAAATGTAATCACATCGGGTTCAGCTTGTTGAGAAATTTTCCCTGAATCTGAAATTTCTCCCTCAGACAAAACCTCCCTGGCCCCCTCAGACTGGTGTAGGGGCATTTCAGAACCATTATCATCAGCGTCCTCATGCTCTTCAGTATCTAAAACAGAGCAGTCGCGCTTACGCTGATAAGTGGGCATTTTGGCTAAAATGTTTTTGATAGAATTATCCATTACAGCCGTTAATTGTTGCATAGTAAGATGTATTGGCGCGCTAGATGTACTAGGGGCCTCCTGAGTGGGCAAGACTCGTGTAGACGAAGGAGGGAATGATGCAGTACCATGCTTACTCCCCTCACTTGAGGAATCATCTTGGGCATCATTTTCAGTGTCACATAAATCACATTTATTTAAATGAGAAGGAACCCTGGCTTCCCCACATTCAGAACACAGTCTATCTGGTAGTTCAGACATGTTAAACAGGCATAAACTTGATAACAAAGTACAAAAAACGTTTTAAAATAAAACCGTTACTGTCACTTTAAATTTTAAACTGAACACACTTTATTACTGCAATTGCGAAAAAGTATGAAGGAATTGTTCACCACAGTGTCTTAAAGCCTTAAAAGTATTGCACACCAAATTTGGAAGCTTTAACCCTTAAAATAACGGAACCGGAGCCGTTTTTAACTTTAACCCCTTTACAGTCCCTGGTATCTGCTTTGCTGAGACCCAACCAAGCCCAAAGGGGAATACGATACCAAATGACGCCTTCAGAAAGTCTTTTCTATGTATCAGAGCTCCTCACACATGCGACTGCATGTCATGCCTCTCAAAAACAAGTGCGCAATACCGGCGCGAAAATGAGGCTCTGCCTATGATTAGGGAAAGCCCCTAAAGAATAAGGTGTCTAAAACAGTGCCTGCCGATATTATTTTACCAAAATACCCAGATTAAATGATTCCTCAAGGCTAAATATGTGTAATATATGAATCGATTTAGCCCAGAAAATGTCTACAGTCTTAATAAGCCCTTGTGAAGCCCTTATTTACTGTCTGAATAAAAATGGCTTACCGGATCCCATAGGGAAAATGACAGCTTCCAGCATTACATCGTCTTGTTAGAATGTGTCATACCTCAAGCAGCAAAAGACTGCTCACTGTTCCCCCAACTGAAGTTAATTCCTCTCAACAGTCCTGTGTGGAACAGCCATGGATTTTAGTAACGGTTGCTAAAATCATTTTCCTCTTACAAACAGAAATCTTCATCTCTTTTCTGTTTCAGAGTAAATAGTACATACCAGCACTATTTTAAAATAACAAACTCTTGATTGAATAATAAAAACTACAGTTAAACACTAAAAAACTCTAAGCCATCTCCGTGGAGATGTTGCCTGTACAACGGCAAAGAGAATGACTGGGGTAGGCGGAGCCTAGGAGGGATCATGTGACCAGCTTTGCTGGGCTCTTTGCCATTTCCTGTTGGGGAGGAGAATATCCCACAAGTAAGGATGACGCCGTGGACCGGACACACCTATGTTGGAGAAAAAACCCTAGCCTAAACTAAACTGCCAATAGCCCTTAAAAGGGCCTTTTGCGGGGCATTGCCCCAAAGAAATCAGCTCTTTTACCTGTAAAAAAAAATACAAACAACCCCCCAACATTAAAACCCACCACCCACACAACCAACCCCCCCAAATAAAATCCTATCTAAAAAAACCTGAGCTCCCCATTGCCCTGAAAAGGGCATTTGGATGGGCATTGCCCTTAAAATGGCATTTAGCTCTTTTTCCGCCAAAACCCTAATCTAAAAATAAAACCCACCCAATAAACCCTTAAAAAAAAACTAACACTAACCCCCGAAGATCCACTTACAGTTTTTGAAGACCCGACGGCAGAAGTCCTCATCAAAGCCGGCAGAAGTCTTCATCCAAGCGGGCCGAAGTCTTCATCCAAGCCGGAAGAAGTCTTCATCCAAGCCAGCAGAAGTCTTCATCCAGACGGCATCTTCTATCTTCATCCATCTGGCATGGAGCGGCTCCATCTTCAAGACATCCGGCGCGGAGCATCCTCTTCAATCGACGGCTCTTCCAGAATGAAGGTTCCTTTAAGGGATGTCATCCAAAATGATCAGCCAATCGGAATTAAAGGTAAAAAATCCTATTGGCTGATGCGATCAGTCAATATGATTGAGCTCGCATTCTATTGGCTGATTGGAACAGTCAATAGAATGCAAGCTCAATCCTATTGGCTGATAGGATCAGCCAATAGGATTTTTTACCCTTTAATAACGATTGACTGATAGAATTCTATCAGCCAATCTGAATTCAAGGGACGCCATCTTGGATTACGTCCCTTAAAGGAACCTTCATTCTGGAAGAGCCGTTGATTGAAGAGGATGCTCCGCGCCGGATCTCTTGAAGATGGAGCCGCTCCGCGCCGGATGGATGAAGATAGAAGATGCCGTCTAGATGAAGACTTTTGCACGCTTGGATGAAGACTTCTGCCGGCTTCGATGAGGACTTCTGCCGATTCGTTGAGGATGGATGTCGAGTATTCAAAAACTGTAAGTGGATCTTCGGGGGATAGTGTAAGTTTTTTTTAAAAAGGTTTATTGGGTGGGTTTTAATTTTAGCTTAGGGTTTGGGCGGAAAAAAAGCTAAATGCCCTTTTAAGGGCAATGCCAATACAAATGCCCTTTTCAGGGTAATGGGGAGCTTAGGTTTTTAGATAGGATTTTATTTGGGGGGTTTGGTTGTGTGGGTGGAGGGTTTTACTTTTGGGGGTTGTATTATTTTTTACAGGTAAAAGAGCTGATTTCTTAGGGGCAATGCCCCGCAAAAGGCCCTTTTAAGGGCCATTGGTAGTTTATTGTAGGCTAGGGCATTTTTTATTTTGGGGGGGCTTTTTATTTTGATAGGGCTATAAGATTAGGTGTACTTAGTTTAAATATTTGATAATTTCTTTTTTATTTTGTGTAATTTAGTGGGGGGGTTTTAATTTAGTTAATTGTATTTAATTAATGTAATTTATTTAATTGTAGCGTAAGGTTAGGTGTTAGTGTAAGACAGGTTAGGTTTTATTTTACAGGTAAATTTGTATTTATTTTAGCTAGGTAGTTATTAAATAGTTAATAACTATTTACTAACTAGTCTACCTAGTTAAAATAAATACAAACTTGCCTGTAAAATAAAAATAAAACCTAAGATAGATACAATATAACTATTAGTTATATTGTAGCTATCTTAGGGTTTATTTTATATGTAAGTATTTAGTTTTAAACAGGAATTATTTAGGTATTATTTGTAATTTTTATTTGGATTTATTTTAATTATATTAAAGTTAGGGGTGTTAGGGATAGACTTAGGGTAAGGTTTAGGGGTTAATAACCTTAGTATAGTGGCGGCGATGTTAGGCACAGCAGATTAGGGGTTAATAATATTTAACTAGTGTTTGCGATGCTAGAGTATGGCGGTTTAGGGGTTAATATGTTTACTATAGTGGTGGCGATGTCCGGAGCGACAGAATAGGGGTTAATAATTTTATTTTACTATTTGCGATGCGGGAGGGCCTCGGTTTAGGGGTTATTAGGTAGTTTATGGGTGTTAGTGTACTTTTTAGCACTTTAGTTATGAGTTTTATGTTACGGCTTTGTAGCATAAAACCCATAACTACTGACTTTCAGTTTACCGTATGGATCTTGATGGTATTGGCTGTGCAGCTCACTTTTTGGCCTCCCAGGCAAACTCGTAATACTGGCGCAGAGAAAGTCCCATTGAAAAAGGACTTTTGGAAAGCTGTGCGGTGCAGCTAAACCTGCAAGACTCGTAATACCAGAGGTAGTGAAAAATAGCCATAACGATGCTTTTTTACTCATACCGCAAAACTCGTAATCTAGCCGTATGTTTACTAATCAGATGATTATTTCACCTTTCCTGAAGGTCAGATATCCTGAAAATCTGACCTGTTGGGGAGGCCTGAGGAAAGTGAAAAACTAAGGGAACTGGAAAATGATGAGAAAAGAAAGAAAAAAAAACTTGTCTGTCTTATCTGCATAAAACCACTCTGTCTGATTTTCTCAGGGAACCACCCCAGATTTAGGCACCTGGATTTTTTTGGTTTCTATGTTTACAAAACTTCCAAACGCTCTTGTGATTTTGAGAATGGCAAATAGCTCTTTATTGGTTATTGAATGTCTCATAGCCTGTGACAGCAGCTCACACATATTACATTTGTCTGAAAATCTCCATACATTTAGGAACAAATCCCATCAGGAATATAATCTATCAAAAGCAAATTCCTAAGTACTTATACTGGTTGACCTTATATAGCAGAGAACGCTCACACAATTTTAAGAGTAAGTAGAATAATATGGTAGGAAATGTGTCAGCACATGGATTTTGCACATTAAGAGCCAATCTATAAATAAATATGAAATGCAGATTCACATAAACTGTAGGAAAATCCTGCGCTATGTGGCAGAAAGGAGCAAACGGTGAATGTGACTGACCAATAATGAGCATTTAATTCATTACCAGGATGTAACGCTTAAGACTGATCTGGTTAATATTTTTTGATTAGTGAAAAAAGTCTGCAAGAGGGAAATCATCTCCCGGTCATTCGCACAGTGGCATTAGCAGACAAGTGAAGTGATAAGAATGCTTTAGTATCAGTAAGGACACAGAAATTAGGGAAAAAACATAATTTATGCTTACCTGATAAATTTATTTCTCTTGTAGTGTATCCAGTCCACGGATCATCCATTACTTATGGGATATTCTCCTTCCCAACAGGAAGTTGCAAGAGTCCACCCACAGCAAAGCTGCTATATAGCTCCTCCCCTAACTGCCATATTCAGTCATTCGACCGAAAACATGCAGAGAAAGGAAAAAACCATAGGGTGCAGTGGTGACTGTAGTTCAAATGAAAAAATTACCTGCCTTAAAGTGACAGGGCGGGCCGTGGACTGGATACACTACAAGAGAAATAAATTTATCAGGTAAGCATAAATTATGTTTTCTCTTGTTAAGTGTATCCAGTCCACGGATCATCCATTACTTATGGAATACCAATACCAAAGCTAAAGTACACGGATGATGGGAGGGACAAGGCAGGTACTTAAACGGAAGTTACCACTGCCTGTAAAAAACCCTTTCTCCCAAAAATAGCCTTCGAAGAAGCAAGGTATCAAATTTGTTAAATTTGAAAAAGTATGAAGCACAGACCAAGACTCCGTCTTGTAAATCTGTTCAACAGAAGCCACATTTAAAAAAGGCCCAAGTGAAAACCACAGCTCTAGTAGAATGAGCTGTAATCCCTTCAGGAGGCTGCTGTCCAGCAGTCTCATAAGCTAAATGAATTATGCTTTTTAACCAAAAAAACTGAGAGGCTGCTGAAGTCTTTTGACCTCTCCTCTGTCCAGAATAGACAACAAACAAGGTGAACGTTTGATGAAAACTGTAGTAGCTTGTAAGTAAAACTTTAAAGCACAAACCACGTCCAATATTGTGTAATAGACGTTCCTTCTTTGAGGAAGGATTAGGATACAAGCATGGAACAACTATCTCTTGAGTGATGTTCTTGTTAGATACCACCTTAGGAAAAAACCCAGGTTGGTACGCAGGACTACCTTATCCGTACGAAGGACCAGATAAGGAGAATCACATTGTAACACAGATAACTTGGAGACTCTACGAGTCGAGGAAATAGCTACCCAAAAGGAACTTTCCAAGATAAAGATTGATATCTATGGAACAAAAAAGGTTCAAACGGAACTTCTTGAAGAACCTTAAGAACCAGGTTTAAGCTCCATGGCGGAGCAACAGTTTTAAACACAGGCTTGGATCTAACCAAAGCCTGACCAAATGCCTGAACGTCTAGAATACCTGCCAGACGCTTGTGCAAAAAAAAAATAGACAGAGTAAAAATCTACAGCCAAAATAGAAAGAAGGGCGAGTCGGGGCCACAGGCTTAAGAGTTTAAAAGGGTAAATTTATTGCCATACCAGTTAAAATAGTAAATTCACAGCATTAGACATAACAGGTCAGATCTGAGACAGCAGCGGTCTGACATGTTTCAGCTCACTGCCTTAATCATAGACCGTGCCGTCTCAGATGCACAGCCTCCTTAAATTACAAAATCATAGTGACGTGTAATGTCTTGGTTTAACTCCTTAATTACCTGCTTACACATATATGAATATTTTTCAATCCAATACAGAAAGACGATACAGATATTTAGATACTACAAAACGTTACTTAGCAATAGATATATAAAGTTATTGACAATAATGTTAAATAAACAATCTATCTATTATAGCGAAATTTGATCTATTTTATAACAGATTGATCAAAAGCATTGCTTAAAGTTGTACAGCCAGATTTTGGGTATTATATAGCTAAGGAGTGTCATTTTTTGTGTTTAACATTATGACAGTTTAAAGAGAAATTATCTCCATGTATCCTATTATATTTATATATTCCTGAGCTTAATCCCCACTAAATGGATTGAGGCTTCCTCATGATAACTTAGCAATATTTTGGGAACTTAACCCCATTTTATTATGTTGAGCTTATAACTAGATGTTGTTGGTAACATATTATCTCTCTGAACTTATCTATTGTCAGTGTATAAGAAAGACAAACAATAAGGGAGGGGATGAAATGCAAAGTGCCATAAATCTTGTCGTTCTTTAGTAAGGCCACTGACAGTATATAATCTGTAACAAGAACAGAATAAGCACATATATCCAAGAAGTGCTCATTCTGTTTATCATCCTAAGTTTAGAAAAATAGGAAATGGCTATTTTATGTCATTGCGACAAATGCCGAAAGAATTATCTCCAGCAGTTTATAAGGTCAGTATGTATATTTAGGCCCCTAGGGGCCCTTGTTTCCAGTTTAAAGATCCAAAATGCCTCGCGCATGCGAAGCAGTTTGTCTCTATCACCCCCTCTGCTGGGGACTCTAACCCATTCAATAACTTGCCACAATAGATTGTTTGTGCTACTATTGTGACCAAATTTTGAAGTGTCTCGCTACTTGTGAGTCAGGATCTTCAGATTTAATATCATAGATATGTTCCTTTATCCTCTCTCTAGCTTCCCTTGTAGTAAGGCCAACATACTGTTTTAAACATTCTTGGCACGTTACAAGGTACACTACATATGTGCTGCGACAGTTTGTGCATGCATCCATAGTAAACACCCTTTGAGTGTGTGTTGATTGAAAAGTTTTACCCGTTAGGGTGTAAGAGCAAGCTTTGCATCTAGTAGCACCACATCTATAGTGGCCCTTGCATTCCAGCCAGCTTGTAGGTCTTTGTGGATTTGTTTTGATTTCACTTGGGGCCAGAATATTACCCAAGGTTTTGTTTTTCCTTGGGATGCATTTACATCCTTTTTGCACTATCTCATAGAGATCTCCATTTCCTTTAAGGATCGGAAGACATTCGTGAATAATGTTTGCAATCTGATCAAATTGCTTGCTATAATTTGTTACAAACATTGGTATATTGACCATCTCTTTGTATTTATGTGCTCTATTTGTATTGAGCATCTGGTCTCTATCCATTCTAGATACTATATTGTATGCTTTAGTGATTTGCTTCCTAGAGAATCCTCTCTCTATAAACCTCTCCTTAAAATCTCTAGCCATACTATGGTACTCTGTCACCGAAGAGCAGTTCCTTCGTAAACGAATGAATTCTCCTTTAAGTATGCCAAAACTTGTATGTTTGGGGTGCATACTTTTAGCATGCAAAATGCTATTACCTGCGATCTGTTTCCTATGTAGTTTAGTGACTACTTTACTATCTTCACTAGAAAGTGTAAGGTCCAAATATTCAATACTTGTTTTACTTGCATTACTCGTAAAGCTCAGACCAACATCGTTGTCATTGAGGTTTTCCACAAATTCAATGCCTTCCTCAGATGATCCCCGCCATATTAGGAGGAGATCATCTATGAATCTCCGGTACATCACAATATTTCTCCTCTGGCGGCAGTCCTCTCCATATATATGGGATAGCTCCCACCACCCCATATATAAGTTTGCAAAAGAGGGGGCAAAAGTAGCCCCCATCGCTGTACCTCTTTTTTGCAAGTAGAAACTGCCGCCAAAGGAGAAATAATTGTGCGTCAGCAAAAAGAAAAGAACTCTAAGTATAAAACCTTTATCTGTATTACTGTAACCTGTATATTTGTCCAGGAAGAATGCCACTGCAACCATGCCTTTATCTAACGGTATGGTTGAATACAGGCTAACTACATCAATAGTTAACCACGAAAATTCTGGTTTCCAATTGATGTCTTTTATCAGGACCAGTAAGTGTTTTGTATCCTTAAGGAATGAGGGAAGAATTTTAACTAACGGCTGTAGAATACCTTCCATCCATCTCCCCAAGGGTTCCAACAAGGATCCAATGCCAGAGACAATAGGACGTCCCTGGACATTGTCAAGACCCTTGTGTGTCTTGGGGAGATGGTGGAATATAGGAATTCTAGGGTTTTTGACCCATAGAAAGGCTTTAGTATCATCATCAATGATACCTAATTCATTCCCATCATCTAGGATCTGTCTCAAGCTTAGTTGGAATGCATTAGTAGGGTCAAAACTTAATTTCTCATATACCTCTGTTTGACTTAACTGCCTTTCTGCTTCTAGGATATAATCCTGTTTGTCTAGGACAACAATGTTGCCACCTTTGTCACTTCTGCGAATCACAATATCTTGTTTAGATTTGAGCCTCTGTATGGCTTCCTGTTCTGATTTGGTCAGGTTGTTTGATCTTTCATGTTCCGTTACAACAGATTCCTGCAATTTGTGTAATTCAGCCTCTACACGTTTATGAAAGGATTCTAAATAGATTCCTCTTTTTCCTGTAGGATAAAATACTGAAGTCGGTTTAAATTTTACTTTAACATTTTCTCCTTGAGATGACTCCATTTCCAAATTTAGTAGAGTTAGACTCGCCCTTCTTTCTATTTTGGCTGTGGATTTCATGCAGACTTACAGAGGTCTGCTGGCGGTTAGCGGGGAGCTCCATTAGTGGATGCTGTGTTTGAAAAGGAGCAGAGTACATTGGTCACACCTGGTTGTGACGAAGGATTGTAGGAGGGTTCAGACAAGGAGGACAGACCGAGACCGGGAGACTGTGCAGCGATTGCAAACACCGGAGGACTAAGGTACTGTGCCTATTCTAACTTGATTTGTGCAATTTGGAACTTGAATACTGCCCCCGTAAATCAATTGGATTCTGGATCTACAGTTTAGTTTGAGCGCTATATTGGGACTTTCCGTTTGTTTATGCTAGAGTAAAAATCTGTCCCCTTTTAAGGAATAGCTGACAACCCTTTTCTCAAAAACATCTTGGAGAAAAGATAATATCCTGGGAATCCAGACTTTACTCCATGAGTAACCCTTGGATTCATAACAATCAGATATTTACACCATATCTATGTTCAATTTTCCTAGAGACAGGCTTTCATGTCTGTATTAAGGTATCAATGACTGACTCGGAGAAGCCATGCTTTGATAACATCAAGCGTTCAGTCTCCAGGCAGTCCATCTCAGATTGAATCTATTTAGATGGTTGAAAGGACCCTGAGGTAGAGGGACCTGTCTCAGAAGCAGAGACCGTGATGGAAAGGATGACATGTCCACCAGATCTGCATACCAGGTCCTGCGTGGCTACGCAGGCGCTGTCAAAAACACCAAAGCCCTCTCCTGCTTGGTCTTGACCTCCGGAGGAAATCCCACTCCCCCGGAAGAAAAGTCTGACGACTTAGAAAATCCACCTCCCAGTTCTCAACACCTGGGATATGGATAGCTGATAGACAAGAGTGAGTCTCTGTCCAGTGAATTATTGTAAGACTTCTAACATCGCTAGGGAACTTCTGTTCCTCCTTGATGGCTGATGTAAGCCACAGTCGTGTATATTGTCCGACTGAGTATGATGTACCTCAGAGTTGCTAACTGAGGCCAAGTCTGAAGAGCATGGAATATCACTCCCAGTTCCAGAATATTTATTAGAAGGAGGGTCTCCTCCTAAGTCCACTATCCCTGAGCCTTCAGGGAGTTCCAGACTGCATCCCAACCTAAAAGGCTGGCATCTATTGTAACAATTGTCCCATCTGACCTGCGGAAGGTCATACCCTTGGACAGATGGACCCGACATAGTCACCAGAGAAGAGAATCTCTGGTCTCTTGGTCCAGGTTTAACAGGGGGACAATCTGTGTAATCCCCGTTCCTCTGACTGAGCATGCATAGTTGCAGCGGTCTGAAATGTAGACGTGCAAACGGTACTATGTCCCTTGCCGCTACCATTAAGCCGATTTCATTCATGTACTGAGCCACCGAGGGGCGCGGATGGGATGAAAAACACGGCAGAAATTTAGAAACTTTGACAACCTGGACTCAGTCAGGTAAATTGTCATTTCTACAGAATCTATCAGAGTCCCTAGGAGGGAAACCCTTGAGATTGGGGATAGAGAACTCTTTCCTTGTACACTTTCCACCCATGTGATCTCAGAAATGCCAATACTACGTCCGTATGAGACTTGGCAATTTGGATGTTTGACGCCTGTATCAGGATGTCGTCTAAATAAGGGGCCACTTCTATGCCCCGCGGCCTAAGGACCGCCAAAGCGACCCCAGAACCTCCATAAAGATTCTTGGGGCTGTAGATATCCCAAAGGAAAGAGCTACAAACTGGTAATGCCTGTCTAGAAAGGCAAACCTGAAAAACGATGGTGATCTTTATGCATCACAATGTGAGGATAAGCATCCTTCAAATCCATTGTAGTCCTCTATTGACTCTCCTGGATCATAGTTAAGATGGTACGAATAGTTTCCATCTTAAATGACGGAATTCTGAGGAATTTGTTTAAGATCTTTAGATCCAAAATAGGTCTGAAGGTTCCCTCTCCTTGGGAACCACAAACAGATTTGAGTAAAAAACATAATTTATGCTTACCTGATAAATTTATTTCTCTTGTAGTGTATCCAGTCCACGGATCATCCATTACTTATGGAATATATTCTCCTTCCCAACAGGAAGCTGCAAGAGTCCACCCACAGCAAAGCTGCTATATAGCTCCTCCCCTAACTGTCATATTCAGTCATTCGACCGAAAACATGCAGAGAAAGGAAAAACCATAGGGTGCAGTGGTGACTGTAGTTCAAATGAAAAAATTACCTGCCTTAAAGTGACAGGGCGGGCCGTGGACTGGATACACTACAAGAGAAATAAATTTATCAGGTAAGCATAAATTATGTTTTCTCTTGTTAAGTGTATCCAGTCCACGGATCATCCATTACTTATGGAATACCAATACCAAAGCTAAAGTACACGGATGATGGGAGGGACAAGGCAGGTACTTAAACGGAAGTTACCACTGCCTGTAAAAAACCCTTTCTCCCAAAAATAGCCTCCGAAGAAGCAAGGTATCAAATTTTTTAAATTTGAAAAGTATGAAGCGCAGACCAAGACTCCGTCTTGTAAATCTGTTCAACAGAAGCCACATTTAAAAAAGGCCCAAGTGAAAACCACAGCTCTAGTAGAATGAGCTGTAATCCCTTCAGGAGGCTGCTGTCCAGCAGTCTCATAAGCTAAATGAATTATGCTTTTTAACCAAAAAGACAGAGAGGCTGCTGAAGTCTTTTGACCTCTCCTCTGTCCAGAATAAACAAACAAGGTGAACGTTTGATGAAAACTGTAGTAGCTTGTAAGTAAAACTTTAAAGCACAAACCACGTCCAATATTGTGTAATAGACGTTCCTTCTTTGAGGAAGGATTAGGATACAAGCATGGAACAACTATCTCTTGAGTGATGTACTTGTTAGATACCACCTTAGGAAAAAAACCAGGTTGGTACGCAGGACTACCTTATCCGTACGAAGGACCAGATAAGGAGAATCACATTGTAACACAGATAACTTGGAGACTCTACGAGTCGAGGAATTAGCTACCCAAAAGGAACTTTCCAAGATAAAGATTGATATCTATGGAACAAAAAAGGTTCAAACGGAACTTCTTGAAGAACCTTAAGAATCAGGTTTAAGCTCCATGGCGGAGCAACAGTTTTAAACACAGGCTTGGATCTAACCAAAGCCTGACCAAATGCCTGAACGTCTAGAATACCTGCCAGACGCTTGTGCAAAAAAATAGACAGAGTAAAAATCTGTCCCCTTTTAAGGAATTAGCTGACAACCCTTTTCTCAAAAACATCTTGGAGAAAAGATAATATCCTGGGAATCCAGACTTTACTCCATGAGTAACCCTTGGATTCATAACAATCAGATATTTACACCATATCTATGTTCAATTTTCCTAGAGACAGGCTTACATGTCTGTATTAAGGTATCAGTGACTGACTCGGAGAAGCCATGCTTTGATAACATCAAGCGTTCAGTCTCCAGGCAGTCCATCTCAGATTGATTCTATTTAGATGGTTGAAAGGACCCTGAGGTAGAGGGACCTGTCTCAGAAGCAGAGACCGTGATGGAAAGGATGACATGTCCACCAGATCTGCATACCAGGTCCTGCGTGGCTACGCAGGCGCTGTCAAAAACACCAAAGCCCTCTCCTGCTTGGTCTTGACCTCTGGAGGAAATCCCACTCCCCCGGAAGAAAAGTCTGACGACTTAGAAAATCCACCTCCCAGTTCTCAACACCTGGGATATGGATAGCTGATAGACAAGAGTGAGTCTCTGTCCAGTGAATTATTGTAAGACTTCTAACATCGCTAGGGAACTTCTGTTCCCCCTTGATGGCTGATGTAAGCCACAGTCGTGTATATTGTCCGACTGAGTATGATGTACCTCAGAGTTGCTAACTGAGGCCAAGTCTGAAGAGCATGGAATATCACTCCCAGTTCCAGAATATTTATTAGAAGGAGGGTCTCCTCCTAAGTCCACTATCCCTGAGCCTTCAGGGAGTTCCAGACTGCATCCCAACCTAAAAGGCTGGCATCTATTGTAACAATTGTCCCATCTGACCTGCGGAAGGTCATACCCTTGGACAGATGGACCCGACATAGTCACCAGAGAAGAGAATCTCTGGTCTCTTGGTCCAGGTTTAACAGGGGGACAAATCTGTGTAATCCCCGTTCCTCTGACTGAGCATGCATAGTTGCAGCGGTCTGAAATGTAGACGTGCAAACGGTACTATGTCCCTTGCCGCTACAATTAAGCCGATTTCATTCATGTACTGAGCCACCGAAGGGCGCGGATGGGATGAAAAAACACGGCAGAAATTTAGAAACTTTTGACAACCTGGACTCCGTCAGGTAAATTTTCATTTCTACAGAATCTATCAGAGTCCCTAGGAGGGAAACCCTTGAGATTGGGGATAGAGAACTCTTTCCTTGTTCACTTTCCACCCATGTGATCTCAGAAATGCCAGTACTACGTCCGTATGAGACTGGGCAATTTGGATGTTTGACGCCTGTATCAGGATGTCGTCTAAATAAGGGGCCACTTCTATGCCCCGCGGTCTAAGGACCGTCAAAGCGACCCCAGAACCTCCATAAAGATTCTTGGGGCTGTAGATATCCCAAAGGAAAGAGCTACAAACTGGTAATGCCTGTCTAGAAAGGCAAACCTGAAAAACGATGGTGATCTTTATGCATCACAATGTGAGGATAAGCATCCTTCAAATCCATTGTAGTCCTCTATTGACTCTCCTGGATCATAGTTAAGATGGTACGAATAGTTTCCATCTTAAATGACGGAATTCTGAGGAATTTGTTTAAGATCTTTAGATCCAAAATAGGTCTGAAGGTTCCCTCTCCTTGGGAACCACAAACAGATTTGAGTAAAAACTCTGTCCCTGTTCCTCTCTTGGAACTGGATGGATCTCGTACACAATGTAAGAATGCCTCCTTCTTTATCTGGTTTGCAGATAATTGTGAAAGGCGAAATCTCCCCTTTTTTTTGGGGGGAATCTTTGAAATCCAGAAGATATCTCTGGGATATAAATTCCAATGCCTAGGGATCCTGGGCATCTCTTGCCCACGCCTGGGCGAAGAATGCAAGTCTGCCCCCTATAGGATCCGTTACCGGATAGGGAGCCGTTCTACATGCTGTCTTAGAGGCAGCAGCAGGCTCCTTGGCCTGCTTATCTTTGTTCCAGGTCCGATTGTCTCCAGACCGCCTTGGACTGAGCAAAAATTCCCTCTTGTTTTGCCTTAGAGGAAGAGGATGCCACACCTGCCCTGAAGTTTTTAAAAGGCACGAAAATTAGACTTTTTTTTTTTTTTGGCCCTTGATTTGGACCTATCCTGAGGAAGGGCATGACCTTTTCCTCCAGTGATATAAGCAATAATCTCCTTCAAACCAGGCCCGAATAGGGTCTGCCCCTTGAAGGGAAGTTAAGTAGCTTATTTATTAAAGTCACGACAGCTGACCATGATATAAGCCATAGCGCTCTGCGCGCCAGTATAGTAAAAAAACAGAATTCTTAGCCGTTAGTCTAGTCAAATGAACAAGGCATCAGAAAACAAAGGAATTGGCTAGCATAAGCTTGTCAAATATATTCATCCAATGGAGTCGCTTAACTGTAAAGCCTCATCAAGAGACTCAACCCAGAACGCCGCAGCAGCAGTGACAGAAGCAATGTATGCAAGGGGCTGCAGGATAAAACCCTGTTGAATAAACATTTTTTATCCATTGGATCTAAAAAGCACAACTGTCCTCGTCAGAGGTAGTGGTACGCTTAGCTAGAGTAGAAACTCTTCTCTCCACCTTAGGAACTGCCAGAAGTCCCGTGTGGTGGTAACTATTAGAAAACATTCTTCTAAAAAATAGGAGGGGAAGAGAACGGCACACCTGGTCTATCCCATTCCTTATTAAAAAAAAATTTAGTAAACCTCTTTAGGTATTGGAAAAACATCAGTACACACCGGCACTGCATATTATTTATCCAGTCTACACAATTTCTCTGGCCCTGCGATTGTACACATTCATTCAGAGCAGCCAAAGCCTCCCTGAGCAACAAGTGGAGGTTCTCAAGCATAAATTTTAAATGTAGAAATATCAGAATCAGGTTAAATCATCTTCCCTGAGTCAAAAAAAATCACCCACAGACTAAGCATATTGTGAGGTAGTATCATACATGGTTCTTAAAGCGTCTGTATGCTCTGTATCTACCCCCAGAGCTAACTGCTTTCCTTTAATTTCAGGTAGTCTGACTAATACTGCTGCCAGAATATTCTTCACCACCTTTGCCATGTCTTGTAAAATAAACGCTATGGGCGCCCTTGATGTACTTGGCGCCATTTGAGCGTGAGTCCCTGAAGCGGGAGTCGAAGGGTCTGAAACGTGGGGAGAGTTAGTTGGCATAACTTTCCCCTCGACAGAATCCCCTGGTAAAAGAAACGCTATGGGTGCCCTTGATGTACTTGGCGCTATTTGAGCGTGAGTCCCTAAAGCGGGAGTCAAAAGGTCTGACACGTGGGGAGAGTTAGTCGGCATAACTACCCCCACAACAGAATCCTCTGGTGATAATGTTTTTAAAGACAAAAAATGATCTTTATTGTTTAACATGAAATCAGTACATCTGGTACACATTCTAAGATGGGGTTCCACCATGGCTTTAAAACATAATGAACACAGAGCTTCCTCTATGTTAGACATGTTAGAACAGACTAATAATGAGACTAGTAAGCTTGGAAAACACTTTAAATCAAGTTAACAAGCAAATATATAAAACGTTACTGTGCCCTTAAGAGAAACAAATTTTGTCAAAAAAAAAAAAAAAACGACAAAGACGTTTTTAAAAACAGACACAACAAACTGCCACAGCCAACAGTGGGAAGCTTCAGTTAACTGTTTCTATGCAAAATTTAAGCCAGCCATGTGGAAAAAACTTAGGCCCCAATAAGTTTTATCACCAAACATATGTTAAAAAACGATTAAACATGCCAGCAAACGTTTTAAAACACATTTTTACAAGAGTATGTATCTCTATTAATAAGCCTGATACCATTATCACCAATGTACGTTAAAAAACGATTAAACATGCCAGCAAACGTTTTAAAACACATTTTTATAAGAGTATGTATCTCTATTAATAAGCCTGATACCAGTCGCTATCGCTGCATTTAAGGCTTTACTTACATTACTTCGGTATCAGCAGTATTTTCTTAGTCAATTCCATTCCTAGAAAAATATTTTACTGCACATACCTTATCTGCAGGAAAACCTGCACGCCATTCCCCCTCTGAAGTACCTCACTCCTCAGAATGTGTGAGAACAGCAAATGGATCTTAGTTACATCTGCTAAGATCATAGAAAAACGCAGGCAGATTCTTCTTCCAAATACTGCCTGAGATAAACAGCACACTCCGGTGCCATTTAAAAATAACAAACTTTTGATTGAAGAATAAACTAAGTATAAATCACCACAGACTCTCACAACCTCCTATCTATGTTGAGGCTTGCAAGAGAATGACTGAATATGGCAGTTAGGGGAGGAGCTATATAGCAGCTTTGCTGTGGGTGGACTCTTGCAGCTTCCTGTTGGGAAGGAGAATATATTCCATAAGTAATGGATGATCCGTGGACTGGATACACTTAACAAGAGAAACTCTGTCCCTGTTCCTCTCTTGGAACTGGATGGATCTCGTACACAATGTAAGAATGCCTCCTTCTTTATCTGGTTTGCAGATAATTGTGAAAGGCGAAATCTCCCCTTTTTTTGGGGGGGGGAATCTTTGAAATCCAGAAGATATCTCTGGGATATAAATTCCAATGCCTAGGGATCCTGGGCATCTCTTGCCCACGCCTGGGCGAAGAATGAAAGTCTGCCCCCTATAGGATCCGTTACCGGATAGGGGTCCGTTCCTTCATGCTGCCTTAGAGGCAGCAGCAGGCTCCTTGGCCTGCTTATCTTTGTTCCAGGTCCGATTGTCTCCAGACCGCCTTGGACTGAGCAAAAATTCCCTCTTGTTTTGCCTTAGAGGAAGTGGATGCCACACCTGCCCTGAAGTTTTAAAAAGCACGAAAATTAGACCTTTTTTGCTGACCTATCCTGAGGAAGGGCATGACCTTTTCCCCCAGTGATATAAGCAATAATCTCCTTCAAACCAGGCCTGAATAGGGTCTGCCCCTTGAAGGGAAGTTAAATAGCTAATTTATTAAAGTCACGACAGCTGACCATGATATAAGCCATAGCGCTCTGCGCGCCAGTATAGTAAAAAACAGAATTCTTAGCCGTTAGTCTAGTCAAATGAACAAAGGCATCAGAAAACAAAGGAATTGGCTAGCATAAGCTTGTCAAATATATTCATCCAATGGAGTCGCTAACTGTAAAGCCTCATCAAGAGACTCAACCCAGAACGCCGCAGCAGCAGTGACAGAAGCAATGTATGCAAGGGGCTGCAGGATAAAACCCTGTTGAATAAACTTTTTTTATCCATTGGATCTAAAAATCACAACTGTCCTCGCCAGAGGTAGTGGTACACTTAGCTAGAGTAGAAACTCTTCTCTCCACCTTAGGAACTGTTTGCCAGAAGTCCCGTGTGGCGGTAACTATTAGAAAACATTCTTCTAAAAAATAGGAGGGGAAGAGAACGGCACACCTGGTCTATCCCATTCCTTATTAAAAAAAAATTAGTAAACCTCTTTAGGTATTGGAAAAACATCAGTACACACCGGCACTGCATATTATTTATCCAGTCTACACAATTTCTCTGGCCCTGCGATTGTACACATTCATTCAGAGCAGCCAACGCCTCCCTGAGCAACAAGTGGAGGTTCTCAAGCATAAATTTTAAATGTAGAAATATCAGAATCAGGTTAAATCATCTTCCCTGAGTCAAAAAAAACACCCAGAGACTAAGCATATTGTGAGGTAGTATCATACATGGTTCTTAAAGCGTCTGTATGCTCTGTATCTACCCCCAGAGCTATCTGCTTTCCTTTAATTTCAGGTAGTCTGACTAATACTGCTGCCAGAGTATTATTCACCACCTTTGCCATGTCTTGTAAAATAAACGCTATGGGCGCCCTTGATGTACTTGGCGCCATTTGAGCGTGAGTCCCTGAAGCGGGAGTCGAAGGGTCTAACACGTGGGGAGAGTTAGTCGGCATAACTTTCCCCTCGACGGAATCCCCTGGTAAAATAAACGCTATAGGTGCCCTTGATGTACTTGGCGCCATTTGAGCGTGAGTACCTAAAGCGGGAGTCAAAAGGTCTGACACGTGGGGAGAGTTAGTCGGCATAACTACCCCCACGACAGAATCCTCTGGTGATAATGTTTTTAAAGACAAAAAATGATCTTTATTGTTTAACATGAAATCAGTACATCTGGTACACATTCTAAGATGGGGTTCCACCATGACTTTAAAACATAATGAACACAGAGCTTCCTCTATGTCAGACATGTTAAAACAGACTAATAATGAGACTAGTAAGCTTGGAAAACACTTTAAATCAAGTTAACAAGCAAATATATAAAACGTTACTGTGCCTTTAAGAGAAACAAATTTTGTCAAAATTTGAAAAACAGTGAAAAAAGGCAGTAAAACAAACGAAATTTTTACAGTACATGTAATAAGGTAACAGAGCATTGCACCCACTTGCAAATGGATGATTAACCCCTTAATGCAAAAAACAGATTAAAAAAAACGACATAGACGTTTTTAAAAACAGACACAACAAAACTGCCATAGCAGAGCTGTGGATTACCTTCCCTATAAACGATTTTGGAAGTCTTTTTAGCCCTTTAGAAATGTCCTGTAGTATTCATGGGACTGCTGAGGGAATCTGGATGATTCATTTTGTAATTTTAACTGCGCAAAAAAGCGCTAAATTAGCCCCTCCCACTCATATTACAACAGTGGGAAGCTTCAGTTAACTGTTTCTATGCAAAATTTAAGCCAGCCATGTGGAAAAAACTTAGGCCCCAATAAGTTTTATCACCAAACATATGTTAAAAAACGATTAAACATGCCAGCAAGCGTTTTAAAACACACTTTTACAAGAGTATGTATCTCTATTAATAAGCCTGATACCAGTCGCTTTTACTGCATTTAAGGCTATACCAACATTACAGTGTTACCACCAATGTACGTTAAAAAACGATTAAACATGCCAGCAAACGTTTTAAAACACATTTTTATAAGAGTATGTATCTCTATTAATAAGCCTGATACCAGTCGCTATCGCTGCATTTAAGGCTTTACTTACATTACTTCGGTATCAGCAGTATTTTCTTAGTCAATTCCATTCCTAGAAAAATATTTTACTGCACATACCTTATCTGCAGGAAAACCTGCACGCCATTCCCCCTCTGAAGTACCTCACTCCTCAGAATGTGTGAGAACAGCAAATGGATCTCAGTTACGTCTGCTAAGATCATAGAAAAACGCAGGCAGATTCTTCTTCCAAATACTGCCTGAGAAAAACAGCACACTCCGGTGCCATTTAAAAATAACAAACTTTTGATTGAAGAATAAACTAAGTATAAAACACCACAGACTCTCACGACCTCCTATCTATGTTGAGGCTTGCAAGAGAATGACTGAATATGGCAGTTAGGGGAGGAGCTATATAGCAGCTTTGCTGTGGGTGGACTCTTGCAGCTTCCTGTTGGGAAGGAGAATATATTCCATAAGTAATGGATGATCCGTGGACTGGATACACTTAACAAGAGAAATAGACATATTTAGGTATAAAGAGACTGATCAGCTAACAGGAGTCATCCCTGTCACAATAAAGTATTATTTATTATACGGGACAGGTTGAGCGCACCAGCGGTTCCTGGCCCAAACTGATATGGTTGACTTATGCTACATGAGTGACTGGTACCGTTATTTCAGTACAGAATGTGCAGGGGGACATCTGCTCAGTGTTCTGGTCCAACAAGCAACGCTGACCTGTAACTATCCCTGAATAAGAGATGCGCAAGGAGATAACTATTTAGCTGATGAGCAGTTCCTGGGCAGCACCGGTCCTTGTGACAGACGGATATGGATTGACCGTGTGTATCCATCTCTTCAGAAATGCGCTTGGCAAATATATCTGTACCCATCAGGGCAGCTGGTGTAATGGGCGAAGCTCTGACTATATGGCACTACACCTGCGTATGGCACTACACCTGCATATGGCACTACACCTGCGTATGGCACTACACCTGCATATGTCACTACACCTGCATATGGCACTACACCTGCGTATGGCACTACACCTGCATATGGCACTACACCTGCGTATGGCACTACACCTGCATATGGCACTACACCTGCGTATGGCACTACACCTGCGTATGGCACTACACCTGCATATGTCACTACACCTGCGTATGGCACTACACCTGCGTATGGCACTACACCTGCATATGGCACTACACCTGCGTATGGCACTACACCTGCATATGGCACTACACCTGCGTATGGCACTACACCTGCGTATGGCACCACACCTGCATATGGCACTACACCTGCATATGGCACTACACCTGCGTATGGCACCACACCTGCATATGGCACCACACCTGCATATGGCACTACACCTGCGTATGGCACTACACCTGCGTATGGCACTACACCTGCATATGGCACTACACCTGCGTATGGCACTACACCTGCATATGGCACTACACCTACGTATGGCACTACACCTGCGTATGGCACCACACCTGCGTATGGCACTAAACCTGCATATGGCACTACACCTGCGTATGGCACTACACCTGCATATGGCACTACACCTGCATATGGCACTACACCTGTGTATGGCACTACACCTGCGTATGGCACCACACCTGCATATGGCACTACACCTGCGTATGGCACCACACCTGCGTATGGCACCACACCTGCATATGGCACTACACCTGCGTATGACACTACACCTGCGTATGGCACTACACCTGCGTATGGCACCACACCTGCATATGGCACTACACCTGCGTATGACACTACACCTGCGTATGGCACTACACCTGCGTATGGCACCACACCTGCGTATGGCACCACACCTGCGTATGGCACTACACCTGCATATGGCACCACACCTGCATATGGCACTACACCTGCATATGGCACTAAACCTGCGTATGGCACCACACCTGCGTATGGCACTACACCTGCGTATGGCACTACACCTGCGTATGGCACCACACCTGCTTACACACAGATTGTTATGGAACATCATATATATAGCTCAGCACAATATCATCTAAATGGACACTGAAGTCATTTTTATGTAAGCATCAGAAATAAATCATTGCATTGCAAAATGTCTGCATACAAAGAAATAGGTTAAAAAAACATGTAACAATGTAAAAAGTCGCATGTTTTTACAGTCCAGAAGCACACTCATTGAAAATCATTGAAAAGCAATCACTGTAGCATGTTGCAAGATAATAATTATGATACACTTCTGCCTCTCTGGTCTGGAAAAACTACAATATTCAGCTTTAAATCTAATCTTGCTACAAAAGTTTCTATTGGCAGCTGAGATATTTTAATTTTTTTTATATGCCAAAGGGTCTCATTTTCAAGGTGAGATCATTCTTGAAATGCATTAAGTTTTGATTTACCTCCATTTTCTACAGATTCTGGTAGTGCCTGTCAGCCAATGATCATCAGCAGGAAGTACCAACAGAAAGTACCTGTCATGAGCACCAGAAGGAAGTACCTGTCAGCCAATGAACATAAGCAAGAAGTACCTGTCATGAGCACCAGAAGGAAGTACCTGTCAGCCAATGAACATAAGCAAGAAGTACCTGTCATGAGCACCAGAAGGAAGTATGTGTCAGCCAATGAACATAAGCAAGAAGTACCTGTCATGAGCACCAGAAGGAAGTACCTGTCAGCCAAGGAACATAAGCAGGAAGTACCTGTCAGCCAATGAACATAAGCAGGAAGTACCTGTCAGCCAATGAACATAAGCAAGAAGTACCTGTCAGCCAAGGAACATAAGCAGGAAGTACCTGTCAGCCAATGAACATAAGCAAGAAGTACCTGTCAGCCAATGATCATCAGCAGGAAGTACCTGTCAGCCAAGGAACATAAGCAAGACGTACCTGTCAGCCAAGGAACATAAGCAAGAAGTACCTGTCAGCCAAGGAACATAAGCAAGAAGTACCTGTCAGCCAATGAACATAAGCAAGAAGTACCTGTCAGCCAATGAACATAAGCAAGAAGTACCTGTCAGCCAATGAACATAAGCAAGAAGTACCTGTCAGCCAATGAACATAAGCAAGAAGTACCTGTCAGCCAATGAACATAAGCAAGAAGTACCTGTCAGCCAAGGAACATAAGCAAGACGTACCTATCAGCAAAGGAACATAAGCAAGAAGTACCTGTCAGCCAATGAACATAAGCAAGAAGTACCTGTCAGCCAATGATCATCAGCAGGAAGTACCTGTCAGCCAAGGAACATAAGCAAGAAGTACCTGTCAGCCAAGGAACATAAGCAAGAAGTACCTGTCAGCCAAGGAACATAAGCAAGAAGTACCTGTCAGCCAATGATCATCAGCAGGAAGTACCTGTCAGCCAAGGAACATAAGCAAGAAGTACCTGTCAGCCAAGGAACATAAGCAAGAAGTACCTGTCAGCCAATAAACATAAGCCAGAAGTACCTGTCAGCCAATGAACATAAGCAAGAAGTACCTGTCAGCCAAGGATCATCAGCAAGAAGTACCTGTCAGCCAAGGAACATAAGCAAGAAGTACCTGTCAGCCAAGGAACATAAGCAAGAAGTACCTGTCAGCCAATGAACATAAGCAAGAAGTACCTGTCAGCCAATGAACATAAGCAAGAAGTACCTGTCAGCCAATGAACATAAGCAAGAAGTACCTGTCAGCCAATGAACATAAGCAAGAAGTACCTGTCAGCCAATGAACATAAGCAAGAAGTACCTGTCAGCCAATGATCATAAGCAAGAAGTACCTGTCAGCCAAGGAACATAAGCAGGAAGTACCTGTCAGCCAAGGAACATAAGCAAGAAGTACCTGTCAGCCAAGGAACATAAGCAAGAAGTACCTGTCAGCCAAGGAACATAAGCAAGAAGTACCTGTCAGCCAATGAACATAAGCAAGAAGTACCTGTCAGCCAATGAACATAAGCAAGAAGTACCTGTCAGCCAAGGAACATAAGCAAGAAGTACCTGTCAGCCAATGAATATAAGCAGGAAGTACCTGTCAGCCAATGAACATAAGCAGGAAGTACCTGTCAGCCAATGAACATAAGCAGGAAGTACCTGTCAGCCAATGAACATAAGCAAGATGTACCTGTCAGCCAATGAACATAAGCAGGAAGTACCTGTCAGCCAATGAACATAAGCAAGAAGTACATGTCAGCCAATGAACATAAGCAAGAAGTACCTGTCAGCCAATGAACATTAGCAAGAAGTACCTGTCAGCCAATGATCATAAGCAGGAAGTACCTGTCAGCCAATGAACATTAGCAGGAAGTACCTGTCAGCCAATGATCATAAGCAAGAAGTACCTGTCATTAATTATTAACATTAGCAACAAGTAACTGTCAGCCAATGAGTATCATCTGGAATTATCTGTCAGCCAATGAACATAAGCAAGAAGTAACTGTCAGCCAATGAACATTAGCAGGAAGTACCTGTCAGCCAATGAACATAAGCAAGAAGTACCTGTCAGCCAATGAACATTAGCAGGAAGTACCTGTCAGCCAATGAGTATCATCTGGAATTATCTGTCAGCCAATGAACATAAGCAAGACATACCTGTCATTAATTATTAACATTAGCAACAAGTAACTGTCAGCCAATGAGTATCATCTGGAATTATCTGTCAGCCAATGAACATAAGCAAGAAGTAACTGTCAGCCAATGAACATAAGCAAGAAGTACCTGTCAGCCAATGAACATTAGCAGGAAGTACCTGTCAGCCAATGAACATTAGCAGGAAGTACCTGTCAGCCAATGAACATTAGCAACAAGTAACTGTCAGCCAATGAGTATCATCTGGAATTATCTGTCAGCCAATGAACATAAGCAAGACGTACCTGTCATTAATTATTAACATTAGCAACAAGTAACTGTCAGCCAATGAGTATCATCTGGAATTATCTGTCAGCCAATGAACATAAGCAAGAAGTAACTGTCAGCCAATGAACATTAGCAGGAAGTACCTGTCAGCCAATGAACATTAGCAGGAAGTACCTGTCAGCCAATGAACATAAGCAAGAAGTACCTGTCAGCCAATGAACATTAGCAGGAAGTACCTGTCAGCCAATGAGTATCATCTGGAATTATCTGTCAGCCAATGAACATAAGCAAGACATACCTGTCATTAATTATTAACATTAGCAGCAAGTAACTGTCAGCCAATGAGTATCATCTGGAATTATCTGTCAGCCAATGAACATAAGCAAGAAGTAACTGTCAGCCAATGAACATTAGCAGGAAGTACCTGTCAGCCAATGAACATTAGCAGGAAGTACCTGTCAGCCAATGAACATAAGCAAGAAGTACCTGTCAGCCAATGAACATTAGCAGGAAGTACCTGTCAGCCAATGAGTATCATCTGGAATTATCTGTCAGCCAATGAACATAAGCAAGACATACCTGTCATTAATTATTAACATTAGCAACAAGTAACTGTCAGCCAATGAGTATCATCTGGAATTATCTGTCAGCCAATGAACATAAGCAAGAAGTAACTGTCAGCCAATGAACATAAGCAAGAAGTACCTGTCAGCCAATGAACATTAGCAGGAAGTACCTGTCAGCCAATGAACATTAGCAGGAAGTACCTGTCAGCCAATGAACATTAGCAACAAGTAACTGTCAGCCAATGAGTATCATCTGGAATTATCTGTCAGCCAATGAACATAAGCAAGACGTACCTGTCATTAATTATTAACATTAGCAACAAGTAACTGTCAGCCAATGAGTATCATCTGGAATTATCTGTCAGCCAATGAACATTAGCAGGAAGTACCTATAACTACAAAGTGCCTTAAGAAGACCTGAGATAGCACTATGCATAAAGTTTATATGTAACTGTGGATATTGGACATTATGATAATGTGACCTTGGAATTCAGTTTTAAGATAAAACACCAGTGTATATGAACAAGCTTCTGTTTTATTGCGCTGTGATTATGGCACATTTACCAAATCATACACCAGATATCACCACCACCATAACCCATATCTGTGTGTACCACAAAACATCTGACACCACAGAATCGCTCTGTAAAATTTCAGCAATATTTTGTCATTGAGATAATCACTGTAATATGGGAAAATAAAATATTGATGCTCATGTTTCTAAAACAGACCCTCTGGCCGAGGAAAACAAACACTTAGCTATTATGTATCAGCTGGTGCTGGTGATGCCCTGAACATACACAAATAACAACGTGCAACCTCTACAGGGGACTAGACAATCAGACATTGGATGGTTTGTCCCTATTCAGTGTCAGCTACTGTTTTCTACAAACACAGAGCTGCTTTAGCGCAGCCAGATGAGCATACACTAGAGATTGATAACGGTTTTACCAGATAACTAATAATAAAACTTCTTGCAGCATCTCCTCACTTGTAACATCACAGCCCTTCCTACAACTCTCCCTCCATCTAACCCTCACACCAAACCCCACAGAAGCATTAACTCACTAAATCAGCAATATCTTCCAAACGCTCTCAAACCTCTGCTCTCTTCCATCTCCTCCTTGTCCTGCCCTGACTAAGCTGTCCCTACAGCTCCACTCTTACATCGGTTCTTGACAACTTGACACCTCCCACCATAGCTCAGAAGTCACACACTTATCGTCAGCCCTGGCACACTCCTCTGACACGCTACCCCACACTGCTGAGCGGCACTGAGGAAAATCTCAGTGTTCAGCTGACTTTCTTCACTACAAGTTCACCTTGAACTCCTAATATTTTGCCCTTACTTTGAGATGGTAATTATATATACAGTGTATGTGTGTGTATATATATATATATATATATCCACTCAGTTGTTTATGCCCACCGCCAGACAACCACCTGGGGGCAATATTGGAATACCATAGGAAAACAAAAGTATGCACTCTCAGGATTTTCAATGCAAAAGGGTCACAATTCATTGACGTTTGGGGGTCAGTGGCAACCCCTTCTTCAGAACAAAGAATTGTGATCAAAACAGCACATTTATAGTGTACATAATACATTAAAATACATATCCCCCACTCTTACAATTTGTGGCGCCAAATAGTGATAAACCAAGTATGTTTGGAACACAAACATGCGTTACACCGTATCGTACAACCGGAAGTGACAAACCGTCCACTTCCAGTTTCATCTCAATATCAAAAATATGTGTACAAATAACTGCACAGTGTTAGTTACATCTACCATTCCCCACAACTCCTTTTTAACACCAATTACTGTTATCTACTCCTTCGTGTAACTGGTAGTCACTTCTAGTTTCGGCTCTCAGCTTACTGGTATATTGTGCTTCAACTCTTGCAACATATAAATGTTGTGCAAAGAAATAATGTGTTATACAGAATAATGCCTACTTGCTATATACATATTTACAACAAATTACAGTGTACATAAGCACTTATGTCCGTTGCCATGGTTACCAAAATAACAATGGACCTCTCATATAATTGCTGAATGTGATGCTGGCTCACATTTCCCCATAGCCCTTCATGACTCCCTCAAATTATTTAAGTACAAATTCCATTAATGCTGTGTGTCATGTTTCTTAATCATTCATATAACAAGGGGGTCAATAATGGCTCTCTTTACTTACATTTTCACCTTAATCTAGCATTATTCACCCCATAATGCTAAATAGACCGATATTTTGTCATAGATCCAGAAGGATGTTGTACATATGATTATACCAAAACTTGATCAGAGTGTGTTAATGAACACTTTCATACCCTAGGTAATGCCATATATACAGTCCAAATCACTCTTCGCCTCCTCTTACTCTTATACCACTGCCCTCCTGTAGACATAAATATTCAGGTTTATGTGCATATCTGGGTAACTGCTTATATATTCAGCTGTGATTCCATCAGGCAAAACCAATGGATACTTTAAGACAGATTCACCAAGCGCCTGCTGAAATGACCCTTAGCTCAGATAAATTGACCCCTAGTGGTCAAAAAATGGATACAAAATGATTCAGAACTCTATCAGAGCGCCAACTTAAGAAGGCAGGGTCTTAGATACACCAAAAACTTCACAAATGTATTTTAGTGTATTTATTATAATACAATAAAAACAATAATAAACGGTGGACTTCCAACATTGTTCATGTGTGTTTTGTGATACAATGATACCAGTATTAATGGAGCCCAATATTGTACTTAAACAGTATTGATAGCTAAAATTGACAAATGGTTTATTTAAAAATCGCAATCTTCAGGATTTTCAGGATATTAAAAACAGAATATCTTTTTAAAAGTTAAAACAATCTAAAAGTCCCTCATGGATCCATGTTAACAGTCTAGTAATTCTTCCAACCATTCATTGGAGCCAGTATACTCAATATTGACACTAATAACTGCTTGTGTGCAGATTAAAAAATTCTGACGGTTTTTGGAAAACTCCCTTTAGCAAAGCATAAAGTGCGATAACCTGAATATCTCAAATAATACTTTCCGCGGTTTAAGTGGAGAGCAGAGTATGGTTAAACTCTCAATATCACCTAACTCTGAATATCATTCGGTTACCTGATTGAAATCCTCAAAATGGATCCTAGATCCTTGTGTGGCAGTTAAAAACACAAGTCAACAAATGTGTATAAATAGATAGATAAACGTGATGAATATCGTTGTTCCGTGATGCAAAAAATTGCTGTGCCAATTTAAAAGTCAAGAATTTACAATGTTAGAGTGACTTCTTAAAAACAATACATAGCCTAATTTGAAATCCTTTCAAAAAACGTGCTAAAATAATCCTTTCAAAAAACGTGAAAAGAGAACAAAGTAAAATACTCTAGTGAAAAAATATATATTTGTGAAAAATAATGCAGTGAAAAACAATCTGGTGAATAATCCTCAATTTAGTGCTAGTTCCAAAACTGTATAAAAAATGTCAAAATAGTCCATTTGAAGATGAGTTGTGTTAAGTAAAAATCAGAGATTCTGTTTGCATAAAATGTTAAGTTTAAATATCCTCACGGTCCTATGTGTGCGAGATTTTTCAGGCAGCCCTGGGTCCCTTTGCCCTCAAGTGTATGGTCCCTCAGCCTTTTCAAGCCTTTGTTCCCTCTGCTTGCTAGCTCACGGTCCCTCTGCCGAAAAAATATATAATAGTGTAGATTGCTACAGATATGTGAATAATGTGAAATAACACTTACCAGCCAACGCGTTTCGGTCCGAAATGACCTTTCTCAAGACTGGTTTTACCTATTAGGCAGGGCATTTAAATACCCTGTCGCAAATGACCTTTCCATAGCACCGGAAGTGTTTGTTTAAAACCTCCGTTTTTTGGTTATTCCTCTTGGTGTCATTCTAACATATGTTTACAGCTGTGGAAACTTATATAATCCTCCTATTGTTTGCAATCA
The DNA here is from genome assembly GCF_027579735.1 of Bombina bombina. Classification (NCBI taxonomy): domain Eukaryota; kingdom Metazoa; phylum Chordata; class Amphibia; order Anura; family Bombinatoridae; genus Bombina; species Bombina bombina. The sequence goes on from NC_069500.1 coordinate 19,197,233, forward strand.
GATAAATAGAAACCTTTGTATAGTTATTCTTAGGTTATTTTCTAACCCGATTTTCGTCCATTTCTATTGGTTATTCTGGTGGCCTAAATTCCACCTGTAATTCGCTGTTCTTCGGGGGGGGTGAAAAATATGCTTTCTTATTGGGTGGTTTACCTTATGCATGTACTTGTATTTCCTTATGGCACTTGGTTCAAAATATCGCTACAAAAAAAAATCGACATTTAATCTGCTTTAGCTATATTCCTAATGTTCATGAACTTTTCAATACATTATATCTTAAGGCATTTCATTGTCGTTGGTGATCTTTTGGCCTTCCCAATTTGTTTGGGTTATACTGGTAGGCTATATTGCTCCTTTATTGGCTGCCCTTAGGGGTGTGTGACATATAGGTTTCCCTATTGGGTGTTTAAACCTATGTGTGTCCATCTATTTCCCTATCAGCCGATAAGTTCAACCTTCTTCATAGTGAGAATCGCTCCAGGGGAAACAAAAAGTTTATCAGCTTTGTCTGCATTACTTAGTGCTCATGAACTTTTTTTCTTCTTCCGTGTATGTTGTATCGTAAGATTGATATTCATTAGTGATCCTCTAAATGTATCCCTTTTCTTAAAATATTAAATAAGTCTGTAAAATTAACTAGCCCTTATGTTTCAATATAAAAAACAGAATTTATGTTTACCTGATAAATTACTTTCTCCAACGGTGTGTCCGGTCCACGGCGTCATCCTTACTTGTGGGATATTCTCTTCCCCAACAGGAAATGGCAAAGAGCCCAGCAAAGCTGGTCACATGATCCCTCCTAGGCTCCGCCTTCCCCAGTCATTCGACCGACGTAAAGGAGGAATATTTGCATAGGAGAAACCATATGATACCGTGGTGACTGTAGTTAAAGAAAATAAATTATCAGACCTGATTAAAAAAACCAGGGCGGGCCGTGGACCGGACACACCGTTGGAGAAAGTAATTTATCAGGTAAACATAAATTCTGTTTTCTCCAACATAGGTGTGTCCGGTCCACGGCGTCATCCTTACTTGTGGGAACCAATACCAAAGCTTTAGGACACGGATGAAGGGAGGGAGCAAATCAGGTCACCTAGATGGAAGGCACCACGGCTTGCAAAACCTTTCTCCCAAAAATAGCCTCAGAAGAAGCAAAAGTATCAAACTTGTAAAATTTAGTAAAAGTGTGCAGTGAAGACCAAGTCGCTGCCTTACATATCTGATCAACAGAAGCCTCGTTCTTGAAGGCCCATGTGGAAGCCACAGCCCTACTGGAATGAGCTGTGATTCTTTCAGGAGGCTGCCGTCCGGCAGTCTCATAAGCCAATCTGATGATGCTTTTAATCCAAAAAGAGAGAGAGGTAGAAGTTGCTTTTTGACCTCTCCTTTTACCAGAATAAACAACAAACAAGGAAGATGTTTGTCTAAAATCCTTTGCAGCATCTAAATAGAATTTTAGAGCACGAACAACATCCAAATTGTGCAACAAACGTTCCTTCTTTGAAACTGGATTCGGACACAAAGAAGGCACGACTATCTCCTGGTTAATGTTTTTGTTAGAAACAACTTTCGGAAGAAAACCAGGTTTAGTACGTAAAACCACCTTATCTGCATGGAACACCAGATAAGGAGGAGAACACTGCAGAGCAGATAATTCTGAAATTCTTCTAGCAGAAGAAATTGCAACCAAAAACAAAACTTTCCAAGATAATAACTTAATATCAACGGAATGTAAGGGTTCAAACGGAAACCCCTGAAGAACTGAAAGAACTAAATTGAGACTCCAAGGAGGAGTCAAAGGTTTGTAAACAGGCTTGATTCTAACCAGAGCCTGAACAAAGGCTTGAACATCTGGCACAGCTGCCAGCTTTTTGTGAAGTAACACAGACAAGGCAGAAATCTGTCCCTTCAAGGAACTAGCAGATAATCCTTTCTCCAAACCTTCTTGAAGAAAGGATAGAATCTTAGGAATTTTTACCTTGTCCCAAGGGAATCCTTTAGATTCACACCAACAGATATATTTTTTCCATATTTTGTGGTAAATTTTTCTAGTTACAGGCTTTCTGGCCTGAACAAGAGTATCAATGACAGAATCTGAGAACCCTCGCTTTGATAAGATCAAGCGTTCAATCTCCAAGCAGTCAGTTGGAGTGAGACCAGATTCGGATGTTCGAACGGACCTTGAACAAGAAGGTCTCGTCTCAAAGGTAGCTTCCATGGTGGAGCCGATGACATATTCACCAGGTCTGCATACCAAGTCCTGCGTGGCCATGCAGGAGCTATCAAGATCACCGATGCTCTCTCCTGATTGATCCTGGCTACCAGCCTGGGGATGAGAGGAAACGGCGGGAATACATAAGCTAGTTTGAAGGTCCAAGGTGCTACTAGTGCATCTACTAGAGTCGCCTTGGGATCCCTGGATCTGGACCCGTAGCAAGGAACCTTGAAGTTCTGACGAGAGGCCATCAGATCCATGTCTGGAATGCCCCACAATTGAGTAATTTGGGCAAAGATTTCCGGATGGAGTTCCCACTCCCCCGGATGAAATGTCTGACGACTCAGAAAATCCGCTTCCCAATTTTCCACTCCTGGGATGTGGATTGCAGACAAGTGGCAGGAGTGAGTCTCCGCCCATTGAATGATTTTGGTCACTTCTTCCATCGCCAGGGAACTCCTTGTTCCCCCCTGATGGTTGATGTACGCAACAGTCGTCATGTTGTCTGATTGAAACCGTATGAACTTGGCCTTTGCTAGCTGAGGCCAAGCCTTGAGAGCATTGAGTATCGCTCTCAGTTCCAGAATATTTATCGGTAGAAGAGATTCTTCCCGAGACCAAAGACCCTGAGCTTTCAGGGGTCCCCAGACCGCGCCCCAGCCCACCAGACTGGCGTCGGTCGTGACAATGACCCACTCTGGTCTGCGGAAGCTCATCCCCTGTGACAGGTTGTCCAGGGACAGCCACCAACGGAGTGAATCTCTGGTCCTCTGATTTACTTGTATCGTCGGAGACAAGTCTGTATAGTCCCCATTCCACTGACTGAGCATGCACAGTTGTAATGGTCTTAGATGAATGCGCGCAAAAGGAACTATGTCCATTGCCGCTACCATCAAACCTATTACTTCCATGCACTGCGCTATGGAAGGAAGAGGAACAGAATGAAGTATTTGACAAGAGTTTTGAAGTTTTGATTTTCTGGCCTCTGTCAGGAAAATCCTCATTTCTAAGGAGTCTATTATTGTTCCCAAGAAGGGAACCCTTGTTGACGGAGATAGAGAACTTTTTTCTACGTTCACTTTCCACCCGTGAGATCTGAGAAAGGCCAGGACAATGTCCGTGTGAGCCTTTGCTTGAGGAAGGGACGACGCTTGAATCAGAATGTCGTCCAAGTAAGGTACTACTGCAATGCCCCTTGGTCTTAGCACCGCTAGAAGGGACCCTAGTACCTTTGTGAAAATCCTTGGAGCAGTGGCTAATCCGAACGGAAGTGCCACAAACTGGTAATGCTTGTCCAGGAATGCGAACCTTAGGAACCGATGATGTTCCTTGTGGATAGGAATATGTAGATACGCATCCTTTAAATCCACCGTGGTCATGAATTGACCTTCCTGGATGGAAGGAAGAATTGTTCGAATGGTTTCCATTTTGAACGATGGAACCTTGAGAAACTTGTTTAGGATCTTGAGATCTAAGATTGGTCTGAATGTTCCCTCTTTTTTGGGAACTACGAACAGATTGGAGTAGAACCCCATCCCTTGTTCTCCTAATGGAACAGGATGAATCACTCCCATTTTTAACAGGTCTTCTACACAATGTAAGAATGCCTGTTTTTTTATGTGGTCTGAAGACAATTGAGACCTGTGGAACCTCCCCCTTGGGGGAAGCCCCTTGAATTCCAGAAGATAACCTTGGGAGACTATTTCTAGTGCCCAAGGATCCAGAACATCTCTTGCCCAAGCCTGAGCGAAGAGAGAGAGTCTGCCCCCCACCAGATCCGGTCCCGGATCGGGGGCCAACATCTCATGCTGTCTTGGTAGCAGTGGCAGGTTTCTTGGCCTGCTTTCCTTTGTTCCAGCCTTGCATTGGTCTCCAGGCTGGCTTGGCTTGAGAAGTATTACCCTCTTGCTTAGAGGACGTAGCACTTGGGGCTGGTCCGTTTCTGCGAAAGGGACGAAAATTAGGTTTATTTTTGGCCTTGAAAGACCTATCCTGAGGAAGGGCGTGGCCCTTGCCCCCAGTGATATCAGAGATAATCTCTTTCAAGTCAGGGCCAAACAGCGTTTTCCCCTTGAAAGGAATGTTAAGCAATTTGTTCTTGGAAGACGCATCCGCTGACCAAGATTTTAACCAAAGCGCTCTGCGCGCCACAATAGCAAAACCAGAATTTTTCGCCGCTAACCTAGCCAATTGCAAAGTGGCGTCTAGGGTGAAAGAATTAGCCAATTTGAGAGCACGAATTCTGTCCATAATCTCCTCATAAGAAGAAGAATTATTATTGAGCGCCTTTTCTAGCTCATCGAACCAGAAACACGCGGCTGTAGTGACAGGAACAATGCATGAAATTGGTTGTAGAAGGTAACCTTGCTGAACAAACATCTTTTTAAGCAAACCCTCTAATTTTTTATCCATAGGATCTTTGAAAGCACAACTATCTTCTATGGGTATAGTGGTGCGTTTGTTTAGAGTAGAAACCGCCCCCTCGACCTTGGGGACTGTCTGCCATAAGTCCTTTCTGGGGTCGACCATAGGAAACAATTTTTTAAATATGGGGGGAGGGACGAAAGGTATACCGGGCCTTTCCCATTCTTTATTTACAATGTCCGCCACCCGCTTGGGTACAGGAAAAGCTTCGGGGGGCCCCGGGACCTCTAGGAACTTGTCCATTTTACATAGTTTCTCTGGAATGACCAAATTCTCACAATCATCCAGAGTGGATAACACCTCCTTAAGCAGAGCGCGGAGATGTTCCAATTTAAATTTAAATGTAATCACATCAGGTTCAGCTTGTTGAGAAATTTTCCCTGAATCTGAAATTTCTCCCTCAGACAAAACCTCCCTGGCCCCCTCAGACTGGTGTAGGGGCCCTTCAGAACCAATATCATCAGCGTCCTCATGCTCCTCAGTATTTTCTAAAACAGAGCAGTCGCGCTTTCGCTGATAAGTGGGCATTTTGGCTAAAATGTTTTTGATAGAATTATCCATTACAGCCGTTAATTGTTGCATAGTAAGGAGTATTGGCGCGCTAGATGTACTAGGGGCCTTCTGTGTGGGCAAGACTGGTGTAGACGAAGGAGGGGATGATGCAGTACCATGCTTACACCCCTCACTTGAGGAATCATCTTGGGCATCATTTTCTCTAAATTTTGTGTCACATAAATCACATCTATTTAAATGAGAAGGAACCTTGGCTTCCCCACATTCAGAACACAGTCTATCTGGTAGTTCAGACATGTTAAACAGGCAAAAACTTGATAACAAAGTACAAAAAACGTTTTAAAATAAACCGTTACTGTCACTTTAAATTTTAAACTGAACACACTTTATTACTGCAATTGCGAAAAAGTATGAAGGAATTGTTCAAAATTCACCAAAATTTCACCACAGTGTCTTAAAGCCTTAAAAGTATTGCACACCAAATTTGGAAGCTTTAACCCTTAAAATAACGGAACCGGAGCCGTTTTTATATTTAACCCCTTTACAGTCCCTGGTATCTGCTTTGCTGAGACCCAACCAAGCCCAAAGGGGAATACGATACCAAATGACGCCTTCAGAAAGTCTTTTCTATGTATCAGAGCTCCTCACACATGCATCTGCATGTCATGCTTCTCAAAAACAAGTGCGCAATACAGGCGCGAAAATGAGACTCTGCCTATGATTAGGGAAAGCCCCTAGAGAATAAGGTGTCCAATACAGTGCCTGCCGGTTATTTTACATAATTCCCAAGATTAAAATAATTCCTCAAGGCTATGGAGTATAAAATATGTTTATATATAAATCGATTTAGCCCAGAAAATGTCTACAGTCTTAAAAAGCCCTTGTGAAGCCCTTTTTTTCTTTCTGTAATAAAAATGGCTTACCGGATCCCATAGGGAAAATGACAGCTTCCAGCATTACATCGTCTTGTTAGAAATGTGTCATACCTCAAGCAGCAAAAGTCTGCTCACTGTTCCCCCAACTGAAGTTAATTCCTCTCAACAGTCCTGTGTGGAAACAGCCATTGATTTTAGTAACGGTTGCTAAAATCATTTTCCTCTTACAAACAGAAATCTTCATCTCTTTTCTGTTTCAGAGTAAATAGTACATACCAGCACTATTTTAAAATAACAAACTCTTGATTGAATAATAAAAACTACAGTTAAACACTAAAAAACTCTAAGCCATCTCCGTGGAGATGTTGCCTGTACAACGGCAAAGAGAATGACTGGGGAAGGCGGAGCCTAGGAGGGATCATGTGACCAGCTTTGCTGGGCTCTTTGCCATTTCCTGTTGGGGAAGAGAATATCCCACAAGTAAGGATGACGCCGTGGACCGGACACACCTATGTTGGAGAAATATATTTCTCAACCAGAATATTTGCTTGAATTCGCCTAATTCACTAATATCGCTCCAAGAATGAATTTCTTTTTATTTTTTGCTTTCCTATAGTACATATAATCCGCAACCTTCATTTCTGATAGCCATTCTGAATCATAATAAATCCATCTGTTTTTCACTGTCAGCAATGTATTTAACTCTTTGTCTGCCGGTTCGAATTATCGGGGCTTGAAATTTTAATATTGATTGGTCATAAAGATTCTTTTAATATCAAAACCTTCTAGGTTACTTCTTCTTAGAGTAATTCTTTTTAGAATAATATATGAGATTATTGTCGTGAGGCGGGTGTTACTGTGATACATTAACCCTAGTGTTGATATTATAATTATTCTTCAACATAAGGGGGGGGGGGGAGGGGGGTGTATGCTGAAGGGGACCTTGGGCTAAAATTCTATTCACGAGTGGGTCGATTGGTTTAATGTTAGCTTTTTCTTTGTTCATATGTGGTATTCAGTTTTCTTTCTTTAAATGGACTTTGTACAATCCATATACACACATCTAAAAATTACTTCTAAAATCTTCCTTCTAAAAAACGTTTTTTTGGTTCTCATGACCCTTTTATTTCCAAGAGGTTCTATATGTGATTAATGGTATACAATATATTGAATATTTAAAATATATTGAATATTTAAAATCTGTGTGGTTGTTGGTGTATCCATATCTTAAATATTAAAAAAGTCTTCTTTAGAATTTAGCTTCTTAGGTATTCCAAAATAGCTTTTCTTACAATTGGTATGATGTGAGGTCTTGTTATTTGGAAAAGAGGATTTTAACCTCATCGGTTAGTTATTAACATAAACAGAGGAAACTTTTCCACTCCAAATTTATATTCCTACAGAAATTAGGATTATTATCTTCATATAAGCAATGAGACTTTCATATAGTGTGTTTGGTAGCACCAAATGTTGTGGACTGCTCCTACAACTAATGAGAGATATCTTTTCTATGAGAGTTGTTTGTTATTCCTTGACACTGAGCCTCACGTTTAGTGCAAGCTCCTTATTGACTCCCTTACGTTAATATAGACCACTCACATGCCAAGGATGCCCAGGTGTAACTTACCTAACTTTGCTTGCAGCGGAGGAGGCTTATAGTTCATTGCCACGGTCTCTCCCTCCCTCGTGTCACAGTCTCCATCAGCAATGGCAGCTGCCGCTGGGTCCTGGAAAAGAAACCAGCGTCAGTGTATGATCCTTTATCATCAGTACTGGAACAAATAGCAAATAATAGCGTAGGTTGCATCACTGACTGGGTAATGCCTCGTTCCTATCACATAAGCCTCCCTTTGTTTATGTTTTATTATGGGAAGTACCAGAACTGAAGTTATCAGTATTGATGATGACAGAACAGCTGCTTAAAAGACATTTCTAGATAAAATTATATATTCAAACCAAAAATTAGGCTGATAAAATAGTTCCTTTTAAAGATTATGTTAGTTGTTTAAACGTAAAAAAAATAACTGTAAAGTTTTGAAGTCATAAAACAACAGGCGCTGATATGTTACAACTGAGGTTCTCTTCTGGGTCAACAGAGTATACAAACAATAGCGGTGTGCAATATACAGCAGCATTAAAGGGACATGCAAGAGCAAGGAAATCTTCTAATATGTGAGCTGATAGAGCGCTACCAATGCTACTGACAACAAATACACAGGGAGCTACACCTGTAATTCTAAAGAAATTTAAGTCATGCGCTAAAGTTTTCTAACACTGGTTTTCAAACTTGTCCTCAGGCCTCCCCAACAGGCCAGATTGTCAGGATCACCTTGGGTGAGAGCAGGTAAAATACCATGTTTACTAATCAACTGATTATTTCACCTGTGCTCCAGTTCAGATATCATTAAAATCTATCCTGTTAGGGAGGTCTGAGGACAGGTTTGAAAACCAGTGATCTAACCACAGTACAATACATCATCACTAGCCCAGACGTCCTGTGAGGCTGGTAACGAAGTCTAAGCACAGTACAATACATCATCACTAGCCGAGATGTCCTGTGAGACTGGTTATGAAGTCTAACCACAGTACAATACATCATCACTAGCCGAGACGCCCTGTGAGTCTGGTAACGAAGTCTAACCACAGTACAATACATCATCACTAGCCCAGACGTCCTGTGAGGCTGGTAACAAAGTCTAACCACAGTACAATACATCATCACTAGCCGAGACGTCCTGTGAGACTGGTTATGAAGTCTAACCACAGTACAATACATCATCACTAGCCGAGACGTCCTGTGAGGCTGGTAACGAAGTCTAACCACAGTACAATACATCATCACTAGCCGAGACGTCCTGTGAGGCTGGTAATGAAGTCTAACCACAGTACAATACATCATCACTAGCCCAGACGTCCTGTGAGGCTGGTAACGAAGTCTAACCACAGTACAATACATCATCACTAGCCGAGACGCCCTATGAGGCTGGTAACGAAGTCTAACCACAGTACAATACATCATCACTAGCCGAGACGTCCTGTGAGTCTGGTAACGAAGTCTAACCACAGTACAATACATCATCACTAGCCGAGACGTCCTGTGAGGCTGGTAACAAAGTCTAACCACAGTACAATACATCATCACTAGCCGAGACGCCTTGTGAGGCTGGAAGCGAAGTTAAACCACGGTACAATACATCATCACTAGCCGAGACGTCCTGTGAGGCTGGTAATGAAGTTTAACCACGGTACAATACATCATCACTAGCTGAGACACCCTGTGAGGCTGGTAATGAAGTCTAACCACGGTACAATACATCATCAATAGCAGAGACATCCTGTGAGGCTGGTAACAAAGTCTAACCACAGTACAATACATCATCACTAGCCGAGACGCCCTATGAGGCTGGTAACGAAGTCTAACCACAGTACAATACATCATCACTAGCCGAGACGTCCTGTGAGTCTGGTAACGAAGTCTAACCACAGTACAATACATCATCACTAGCCGAGACGTCCTGTGAGGCTGGTAACAAAGTCTAACCACAGTACAATACATCATCACTAGCCGAGACGCCTTGTGAGGCTGGAAGCGAAGTTAAACCACGGTACAATACATCATCACTAGCCGAGACATCCTGTGAGGCTGGTAATGAAGTTTAACCACGGTACAATACATCATCACTAGCTGAGACACCCTGTGAGGCTGGTAATGAAGTCTAACCACAGTACAATACATCATCACTAGCCGAGACGTCCTGTGAGGCTGGTAACGAAGTCTAACCACAGTACAATACATCATCACTAGCCGAGACTCCCTATGAGGCTGGTAACGAAGTCGCCGAGACGCCCTGTGAGTCTGGTAATGAAGTCTAACCACAGTACAATACATCATCACTAGCCGAGACGTCCTGTGAGGCTGGTAACGAAGTCTAACCACAGTACAATACATCATCACTAGCCCAGACGTCCTGTGAGGCTGGTAACGAAGTCTAACCACAGTACAATACATGATCACTAGCCGAGACGTCCTGTGAGACTGGTTATGAAGTCTAACCACAGTACAATACATCATCACTAGCCGAGACGTACTGTGAGGCTGGTAACGAAGTCTAACCACAGTACAATACATCATCACTAGCTGAGACGTCCTGTGAGGCTGGTAACGAAGTCTAACCACAGTACAATACATCATCACTAGCCCAGACGTCCTGTGAGGCTGGTAACGAAGTCTAACCACAGTACAATACATCATCACTAGCCGAGACGCCCTATGAGGCTGGTAACGAAGTCTAACCACAGTACAATACATCATCACTAGCCGAGACGTCCTGTGAGTCTGGAAAAGAAGTCTAACCACAGTACAATACATCATCACTAGCCGAGACGTCCTGTGAGACTGGTTATGAAGTCTAACCACAGTACAATACATCATCACTAGCAGAGACATCCTGTGAGGCTGGTAACAAAGTCTAACCACACTACAAAACATCATCACTAGCCGAGACGCCCTGTGAGGCTGGAAGCGAAGTCTAACCACGGTACAATACATCATCACTAGCAGAGACGTCCTGTGAGGCTGGTAACAAAGTCTAGCCACAGTACAATACATCATCACTAGCCGAGACGTCCTGTGAGGCTGGAAGCGAAGTCTAACCACGGTACAATACATCATCAATAGCAGAGACATCCTGTGAGGCTGGTAACAAAGTCTAACCACGGTACAATACATCATCACTAGCCGAGACGCCCTGTGAGGCTGGAAGCGAAGTCTAACCACAGTACAATATATCATCACTAGCCAAGATGTCCTGTGAGGCTGGTAACAAAGTCTAACCACAGTACAATACATCATCACTAGCCCAGACGTCCTGTGAGGCTGGTAACGAAGTCTAACCACAGTACAATACATCATCACTAGCCAAGATGTCCTGTGAGGCTGGTAACAAAGTCTAACCACAGTACAATACATCATCACTAGCACAGACGCCCTGTGAGGCTGGTAACGAAGTCTAACCATGGTACAATACATCATCACTAGCAGAGACATCCTGTGAGGCTGGTAACGAAGTCTAACCACAGTACAATACATCATCACTAGCCAAGATGCCCTGTGAGGCTGGTAACGAAGTCTAACCATGGTACAATACATCATCACTAGCAGAGACATCCTGTGAGGCTGGCAACAAAGTCTAACCACAGTACAATACATCATCAATAGCAGAGACGTCCTGTGAGGCTGGTAACAAAGTCTAACCACAGTACAATACATCATCACTAGCCGAGATGCCCTGTGAGGCTGGAAGCGAAGTCTAACCACGGTACAATACATCATCACTAGCCGAGACGCCCTGTGAGGCTAGAAGCGAAGTCTAACCACAGTACAATACATCATCACTAGCCAAGATGTCCTGTGAGGCTGGTAACAAAGTCTAACCACAGTACAATACATCATCACTAGCCCAGACGTCCTGTGAGGCTGGTAACGAAGTCTAACCACAGTACAATACATCATCACTAGCCAAGATGTCCTGTGAGGCTGGTAACAAAGTCTAACCACAGTACAATACATCATCACTAGCCAAGATGCCCTGTGAGGCTGGTAAGAAGTCTAACCATGGTACAATACATCATCACTAGCAGAGACATCCTGTGAGGCTGGTAACGAAGTCTAACCACAGTACAATACATCATCACTAGCAGAGACATCCTGTGAGGCTGGTAACAAAGTCTAACCACACTACAAAACATCATCACTAGCCGAGACGCCCTGTGAGGCTGGAAGCGAAGTCTAACCACGGTACAATACATCATCACTAGCAGAGACACCCTGTGAGGCTGGTAACAAAGTCTAACCACACTACAAAACATCATCACTAGCCGAGACGCCCTGTGAGGCTGGAAGCGAAGTCTAACCACGGTACAATACATCATCACTAGCAGAGACGTCCTGTGAGGCTGGTAACAAAGTCTAGCCACAGTACAATACATCATCACTAGCCGAGACGTCCTGTGAGGCTGGAAGCGAAGTCTAACCACGGTACAATACATCATCAATAGCAGAGACATCCTGTGAGGCTGGTAACAAAGTCTAACCACAGTACAATACATCATCACTAGCCCAGACGTCCTGTGAGGCTGGTAACGAAGTCTAACCACAGTACAATACATCATCACTAGCACAGACGCCCTGTGAGGCTGGTAACGAAGTCTAACCATGGTACAATACATCATCACTAGCAGAGACATCCTGTGAGGCTGGTAACGAAGTCTAACCACAGTACAATACATCATCAATAGCAGAGACGTCCTGTGAGGCTGGTAACAAAGTCTAACCACAGTACAATACATCATCACTAGCAGAGACATCCTGTGAGGCTGGTAACAAAGTCTAACCACAGTACAATACATCATCACTAGCCAAGATGCCCTGTGAGTCTGATAACAAAGTCTAACCACAGTACAATACATCATCACTAGCCGAGATGCCCTGTGAGTCTGATAACAAAGTCTAACCACAGTACAATACATCATCACTAGCCGAGATGCCTTGTGAGGCTGGAAGCGAAGTCTAACCACGGTACAATACATTATCACTGTGCTCAGCCTGTATTTGTCCTTCACACTAAAAAGGACATGAAACCCAGCATATTGGATACAATTCCAATTTACTTATATTATCAATTTTGCTTTGTTTTTTGGTATCTTTTGTTGAGAAGCAGGGACATAAACTCAGGAGTGTGCACATGTCTGCAGCACTACATGGGGGCAGTTTTGCAAGGATCGTATTGATTTTCAGGAGCACTAGATGAAAGCACTTTTTACTGCCAAGTAGTGCTCCAGACACCTATCTTGGTAATAAAATATGGACAAAGCAAATTTGATTATAGAAGTAAATTGAAATTTTTAAAAATGGTCTGTTTTGTCTGAATCACAAAGGGGAATTTTTGGGTTTCAAATCCCTTTAAAGATTGTGGGGTAGATTTATTAAGAGGCGAGCGGACATAATTCAACCCAGTAAACACCTTGTAATTACAAGACATTTCTGTTGTGCTGCTACAGAATAACAAATCAGCCAAGTCTAACGGCGTTTAAAGCAAATTAACATCCTTTTTATCAATAGCCAAACTCCACCCAGCATTTGCCTTAAATGGAGGAGCCAATCTGGGCTTTAGTCTGCGGACAACAAGGCTAACCACAGTCATAAAGTTAGCATAAAGCACATTAGGGCGGTGTTACGGTTGCCTCCAGGCTGGCTGGAAGTTGGACCGTAGAAAAGGATGCTCCTAGCGCTCACCAAAGGAGCAGCAGCACCGTGGACACTATAACTGCTGCGTAGCCACCATAAGTAATGCAGACTCTATGAACCACCGCTGCTGGGCTGGTATCTCGCCGTCTGCTCTGCGCCCTGGACCTACGACCAGGCTCCAGTAGGTGAACCTCTTCCATCTGTAGCAATCCCTGTAGCTAAGGGAGTATGAAGAGCATAGCAATCCCTGTAGTGATATAAGCTGTATCCTACAAACATGAGTCAAAGCTTCAAGTTAGAGGGTCAACATAGGTCTGATGTGCTGGAGCACACAGCCTCCTTTTTATTGAGGTTACATGCAAACAGGACACTCTCAGGGGGAGGCATAAAATCCCCCATCACACATTTGATATTAGATAGAGAGACACTCCCTTTGACAGGCCACAACATTTACTTCAGCAGATAACATTACACACAATAAAACAATGCAGTCCACCTTATCAATACTAGTCTGATTAGACAATGGGAAAGTTGATCACTAAACCTAATTAGAGCTAATCCCAGCAGACTTGTATTTAGAATAGGTTTCTTGAAGCTGAACAAAATTTAACTCTTAATGGCACAATCTTCCAGGGGCCATAGTCATGAGGAAGGAGGCTGGCAAATAGGCTTCTCCAAAATCCAGGGAAGCAGGGCAATTTTCCATTTAAAGGGCCAGTTACACATAGCAGTTTGTAACATATCTCCCCTTTTGGAGGGAGACTAACCAGGCACCTGACCTTCTGTCGGTCAGTGCCTAAGTTAGTCTCGCAACCCACCCACAAATAAACATTAGCAGCACAGTAGCCCCCCCACAATAAGTAGTACTGGCCTGTAGGTTCCAGGTTATAGGATGAAAGGGTAGCATCCTCTGCCTTCCTGGCGCAGCTGGGCAAATAGCTGATGGTACTTGGGGGGCAGAGGCCAGCGGCACTCTGCCCTGGTGCCAGCGCTTCTGCTGGGGTGAGGGGTTTGCAGGCCAGTCCTGTAACAAGGGGGTCTGTAGGGCAGAGGCCAGCAGCGCTCTGTCCTGATGCCAGCTCTTCTGCTGGGGGAATTGGGGCATAGTCCTGCCCGGTGGCAAAGGGAACGTGGGGGTCAGTGGGGGTTAACATCTCCACTGTTAACCCTGGGCCCAAGTTAGGAGTTAGCTGGGGAGGGGGAGATTGGCTTACCTCCTCCTCCTGATACTCCGGTGGCCGTTGGGAAGGGAGGTCGATGCTCTCCGCTTCCTGTGGAACATGCTGCGGCTGGGGAGAGAGACCGGTTGTCTCCTCTCCCTGGAAGGCACACTCCGGCTGGGGAGGGAGGTCGATGCTCTCCCCTCCCTGTAGCTGGGTCTGTCGCTGGGGATCTGGGCCGCCTGCCCAGCATCCCTGTAGGGCCGGTAGAGAGACTGCGGTCCCATCTCCACCTGCCTGCTGGGGGTCCTCCCAGGACCAGTCTATGAGGCCTGCTGCCTCTGGTATCTCTGGCTGGGGAAGGAGACTGGTTGTCTCTTCCCTCTGCACGGTATACTGCCGCTGGGGAGGGAGGTCGCTGCTCTCCTCTCCCTGTAACTCCGGCTGCCGCTGGGGAGGGAGGTCGTTGCTCTCCGCTCCCTGTGACTCACTTTCTCGCTGGAGACCAGGTGTCCAGACCCTCAAACTCCACAGTTGGCGCTCAAAGGCTCGTGCCGCTTTGTTCTCCGTATCCAATTCCCGGATGATGCGACTGACTACCTCCTGCGCAGGGTCTGGACCATATCGGACTAGCCGCCTCTTTACCTCTGGAACGAAATCCGCGCCCTCATAGCGACGGATCAGGTTGAGGTGCTCTTCACAGGGTTCTGACCAGTGTCTTGTCAGCTCCATGCTGCTGTAGGTAGGGACGCTGCGCAGTGGCTAGCGTTGCCCTCAATAACTCTCCTACGATACCAGTGCTGTTGTGGTGCTGCTCCTTGCGCTAGGACGCTAATCCCACCGCTGCCGCCAAATGTTACGGTTGCCTCCAGGCTGGCTGGAAGTTGGACCGTAGAAAAGGATGCTCCTAGCGCTCACCAAAGGAGCAGCAGCACCGTGGACACTATAACTGCTGCGTAGCCACCATAAGTAATGCAGACTCTATGAACCACCGCTGCTGGGCTGGTATCTCGCCGTCTGCTCTGCGCCCTGGACCTACGACCAGGCTCCAGTAGGTGAACCTCTTCCATCTGTAGCAATCCCTGTAGCTAAGGGAGTATGAAGAGCATAGCAATCCCTGTAGTGATATAAGCTGTATCCTACAAACATGAGTCAAAGCTTCAAGTTAGAGGGTCAACATAGGTCTGATGTGCTGGAGCACACAGCCTCCTTTTTATTGAGGTTACATGCAAACAGGACACTCTCAGGGGGAGGCATAAAATCCCCCATCACACATTTGATATTAGATAGAGAGACACTCCCTTTGACAGGCCACAACATTTACTTCAGCAGATAACATTACACACAATAAAACAATGCAGTCCACCTTATCAATACTAGTCTGATTAGACAATGGGAAAGTTGATCACTAAACCTAATTAGAGCTAATCCCAGCAGACTTGTATTTAGAATAGGTTTCTTGAAGCTGAACAAAATTTAACTCTTAATGGCACAATCTTCCAGGGGCCATAGTCATGAGGAAGGAGGCTGGCAAATAGGCTTCTCCAAAATCCAGGGAAGCAGGGCAATTTTCCATTTAAAGGGCCAGTTACACATAGCAGTTTGTAACAGGCGGATTTAATAAACAGCGGATGCTGCTTTATCCATCCGTAGCTTCCGGATCTCCGGAAACGGCAGTAAAGAAGCAGCAGTCATAAGTTCACTGCTCCTTAACTTGTCCGCCACACTGCAATCATCTTGATCAGATATGATCGGAATGATTGACACCTCTTGCTAGCGGCCGATAGGCTGTGAATGTGCAGGGGGCGGCATTGCACAAGCATTTCCCCAGAAACGCTTGTGCAATGATAAATGCCGACAGTGTATGCCGATGATCGGCGGATATGCTTCGCTATAGTATTCTGCAGGATCCATAAATGTGACCCCACAAAATGCTACACGCCAATTGCTAAATTTATATCCGTCCCTAAATGCCCACTGATGAGTAACTCAAGAAGCATCAAGGTGCCATTCATTTACTCACAAAATGACAAAAGTATTTTTATAATGTTTATTTTGTACCCTATAGCTGCTTATGCATTTATAAGAAAACTGCAATGTCTCTTTGTCATAAAAAATTATTCATAAAGTGTAAAATGCTATAAAAAATAAATAACATAATTTTGCTCCGTTACATGTAACAAGTAGGCTCAGGGGTGTGCACGTGACTTAAGCATGATATGTATATTATTACCTCAGTATGCTCTCGTGCACATTTCAATAAATTATATTAAGACAAAGTGATCAGGTTGATAAAAGAAGAAAGGTTTCTCTTTAAAAGGTAAATCACTAGGAACCCTGCAGCTGTATGTGTTTACTGCCCTCAAACACATCTCTTGCAAGCAATAGAGCACTGTTGGTCCCAAGCAAAAACAGCCTATGATCCAGTCAGCAGCAGCAGTTACATGGCCCAGCTATGCGACTGCCACTGCTGATTAGGTTTCTTCTACGGACCAGCAGTGCTCTGCACCTCCAAAGCTGTACTTTGACTATGTGTTTAACCCCATTGTGTGTGGGGGGGTTAAACACATAAAATTATATGATCTAACTTTAATTTTTATTTCCATGTAATGTAGATTCTCAGTACAAACTGTAGTAAATATTTTGCAATACAGTACAGTACAATACAATACTGTACAGTACAATGCAATACAGTATAATGCAATACAGTACAGTACAATACAGTACAATACAATACAATACAGTACAATACAATACAATACAATGCAATACAGTACAGTACAGTACAATACAGTACAGTACAATACAGTACAATGCAATACAGTACAATACAATACAGTGCAATACAGTACAGTACAATGCAATACAGTACAATGCAATACAATACAGTGCAATGCAATACGGGACAGTACACTACAATACAGTACAGTACAATGCAATACAGTACAGTGCAATGCAATACAGTACAGTGCAATGCAATACAGTACAATGCAATACAGTACAGTACAATGCAATAAAATGCAATACAGTACACTGCGATACAGTACAATACACTGCAATGCAATACAGTACAGTACAATACAATGCAATACAATACAGTACAGTGCAATGCAATACAGTACAGTACAATGCAATGCATGCAATACAATACAGTGCAATGCAATACAGTACAGTACAATACAATACAGTGCAGTACAATGCATTGTACTGTATTGCATTGTATTGTACTGTAATGCAATACAGTACAATACAGTGCAATGCAATACAGTACAATACAATACAGTAAAGTGCAATACAGTACAATGCAATGCAATACAGTACAATACAGTGCAATGCAATACAGTACAGTGCAATACAGTACAGTACAATGCAATGCAATACAGTACAATACAGTGCAATGCAATACAGTTTAGTACAATGCTGTAGCGGAGAGGCAATAGGATCTGCAATATCTTTTTGTTAGGCAGAGACAAACAAGTAACTAATCTCAGACATAGCTTGGGAATCAACAACGACTTTTACTGAAAGCACATCAAAATGTAAAAAAAAACCCATTAGCCTAAATAACAGTAATTTAAACCGTCTCCCCTACATGGGGTTTCTGAATTCAAACAGCAGGGGTTCCTAGCAAAACAAACACAGTTTAACATATATTTTAACCATTAGCCAAAATAGCAATTCTCGCATAGTTCATAAGTGGCGAAGTTTGCCACAATGCTCCCCCAGAACCAAGCCGGCATACCCAGTCTGATCCCAACGGATTGGCTTGGGGAGGTCCGGAGGAGTGTTCACCGATCAAGGTTCAAGTTCAGTTTGTCTGGACAACCCGTCGGCGTTGCAGTTTTGCTTCCCAGGGCGGTAATGGATTGTTAAGTCAAATTGCTGCAGCGCCAAACTCCAGCGCAACAGCCGGGCAGACACCCTGTGCCACACTAACGGGTTGTGATCTGTGAGTAAGGAGAATTGTTGTCCATATAAATATGGCTGAAGTTTCTTGAGGGCCCACACCACGGCCAGGCATTCCTTTTCGATGGCGGCGTAGCTAACTTCTCGGGGTAACAGTTTCCTGCTTAGGTAGGCCACAGGATGATCGCCACCATCAGCCCCGACTTGGCTCAGCACGGCTCCCAATCCAAGCATAGAAGCATCTGTATGGACAAGAAAGCATTTAGTTGGATCAGGAGCAGCAAGGATAGGGGCATTTACGAGAGCGTTTTTCAGTTCTTGGAATGCTTGTTCACACTCTGGGCTCCAGGTAACAATCTTAGGAAGGTTTTTACGGGTGAGGTCGGTGAGGGGTTTGGCTAGGGTACTATAATTAGGTATGAACTTCCTATAATAGCCTGCAGTACCTAGGAAGGCTAGCACTTGGGTCTTGGCATGGGGAGTGGGCCACTTGGCTACGGACTCTACCTTGGCCGGTTCGGGCTTCTGCTGCCCGCTACCTACTCGGTGTCCTAGGTACTGGACCTCCACCATCCCTATATGGTATTTGCTAGGCTTAAGGGTTAATCCTGCCTCCCTAATGTGATCTAGGATCGCCCCTATATGGTTCAAATGCTAGTCCCAGGAGCTGCTAAATATAGCTATGTCGTCTAAATAGGCGCATGCGTACTCTTGGGAACCATCCAGTAGCCGATCTACCATCCGCTGGAAAGTAGCCGGAGCGCTCTTCATCCCGAATGGCATGACCTTGAATTGGTACAGGCCAAACGGGGTAACGAACGCCGACTTGGGGATGGCATCCTCGGCTAGTGGGATCTGCCAGTACCCCTTACACAGATCTATGGTGGTGAGGTACTGTCCTCGAGCCATTTTATACAGGAGCTCATCTATCCGGGGCATAGGGTAGGCGTCAGGGACGATTTTATCATTAAGTTTCCGGTAGTCTACGCAGAAGCGGGTCGTGCCGTCCCGCTTCGGCACTAGAACTACCGGCGAGGCCCAGGGGCTGTACGAGTGCTCAATCACTCCTAACTGTAGCATCTCGTCAGATAGCTGATCGAGTCTGGTATCGGGGAGGGGGTGGGTAGTTTCCCCCTCTAGGACGGGGGTAGCAGAGGTGTGGTGGCTGCAGTGGGGGTCGGCCGACCCCAATACTAGATCGTTGCTGTGTTTGTTGAGCTCTCCGGGCATCTTGGTATTCATCGGCCAAGGTCGCTGCAGTATGTACCGTGCACGGTTTCCGATCTCTCAGCCAGTTTTGCAATTCGGTGGACACCCCTTGAAAGAATTGCTCCATCAACAGGAGTTGTAAAAGGTCTTCCAACTGGGTGACTTGGGCTGCCTGCAACCAGCCTTTAGCGGCCCTGGTTAGCCGATGCGCCCACTCAGTGTGGGTATCTTTCTCCAGCTTCTTCAGGTCTCGGAACCGCTGTCGGTATGCCTCCGGGGTAATAGCATACCTAGTCAGGATAGCCTGTTTTACCTTCTGATAGTCCCTGCTGTCCTCATCTGGCATGGTGCGGTAGGCTTCTGCGGCCCGCCCGGATAACTTGCCAGCCAGTAGGGGAACTTGGTCAGCGGTACTAATATTATGCAGTTGACATAATCGCTCAAAGTCCTGTAGGTACCCATCGATATCCTCTGTGTCGGTATGATCCTTGAAGGCGTGGTAGGGAATCTTAGATTTCCCAGTACCAGCGCTGGAGGGTACTGGTAGTCCCTCTCCGGGTCTCGGGGTGGTTTGTCAGGTCACCATTAAGTACTCCTGTTCATCTGCTGATGTCCGGTCAGGAGCTCCTCTGAATGGGGTAGCGGGAAAAAAAGCCAACCGGGTCCGCATCTCTTTTTGGAATTCGGTTTCGTTGTTCGCCATGGGTATGGTTGTACCTGATACCCGGTCTCCCTCCATGAGCTCCGCAATCAGCCTTGCTTTGGTTTTATTGCTGGCAATAATTCCTCTCGCCTCCAGTAATGCCTTCAATGTAGTTCGCTTTAGTCTGGTATAATCTGTCCCCATTCACTGTCCGTTCATATACATCCACATGTCCTCGAACTCCGGTTTCATACAAAACAAAGAGGGACTTTCTAGGACTTGCTGTGCGGTTTGAATCCCGTCGCTTGCAACCAATTGTAGCGGAGAGGCAATAGGATCTGCAATATCTTTTTGTTAGGCAGAGACAAACAAGTAACTAATCTCAGACATAGCTTGGGAATCAACGACTTTTACTGGAAGCACATCAAAATTAAAAAAAAACAACAAAAAAAAACAGTTTAACATATATTTTTAACCATTAGCCTAAATACCAGTAATTTAAACCGTCTCCCCTACATGGGGTTTCTGAACTCAAACAGCAGGGGTTCCTAGCAAAACAAACACAGTTTAACATATATTTTAACCATTAGCCTAAATAACAATTCTTGCATAGTTCATAAGTGGCGAAGTTTGCCACAAATGCAATACAGTACAGTACAATGCAATACAATACAGTACAGTGCAATGCAATACAGTACAGTACAATAAAATACAGTACAATGCAATACAGTGCAATACAGTTTAATGCAATACAGTACAATACAGTACAATGCAATACAGTACAATACAATGCAATACAGTTCAGTACAATGCAATGCAATACAGTACAATACAGTGCAATGCAATACAATACAGTACAGTGCAATGCAATACAGTACAGTACAATACAGTACAATGCAATACAATGCAGTGCAATGCAATACTATACAGTACAGTACAATACAATACAATACAGTGCAATGCAATACAATACAATACAGTACAATACAGTACAATACAGTGAAATACAGTGCAATGCAATACAATACAGTA
This sequence comes from Bombina bombina, assembly GCF_027579735.1. Taxonomy (NCBI): domain Eukaryota; kingdom Metazoa; phylum Chordata; class Amphibia; order Anura; family Bombinatoridae; genus Bombina; species Bombina bombina. The sequence continues at coordinate 19,218,456 of NC_069500.1, forward strand.
CAATGCAATACAATACATTTGCTGGGGTTGAGCATTTGCAGAAAATTCCATCTCTCTAAGTAACCATCTTTAATTGAAAGCACTAAGAATTAGACACACACTCATAACCTTACCCTTCTCCACATGCAGTTTTATAGGCCCTTTTTCTCTCCATACCTTAGCTCTCATAAACTACTTTCTATTTTAAAATCTATGTCACTAAACTTCACCACCTCACAGAAATACCCCCAATTCTACAAATCTCCTCACCCACTCTTATTTTCCATCTTGCTGCTATTAGCATCCGGGAACATCTCTCCCAATCCTGACCTCATCTGTTGCCCTTTCATTTCATCCCCTGGTCGCCTGTAATCTTAATGCAACAGCTAAACCAACTTCTCGATCATGCCCCACACCCGAAAAAATCTACTCGCTGTGGATCTGCTTAAATTTTCAAAAATCATTAAAGATCTCCTCCCTCCCACATCCACTATAACCTGCCCAGGTCTTGCTACAGCCCACTATAACAAAACTCTCTCCTCTGCACTAGACACTTTTGCTCCTTCCCAACTGCACAAAACCCCACGCCGTCAGTTACAGCCCTGGTACTCTCAGCAAACATGTTATTTGCAAAAATGCTCCATATTGGTGAGCGTGTCTGGAGCAAAACTCACTCTGAACCTGATTTCATCCACTATAAGTTTATTCTTCGTTCTTACACATCTGCCCTTCAATTAGCCAAGCAAGCCTACTTCTCTTCTCTCATATCTACTCTTTCCTCAAACCCTAAAGGACTCTTCTCCACCTTCAACTCTTTCCTCTACCTACATGCACGGTGCACCACCCCTCCATCTGTCTTTAGTGCTCAAGACCAGGCAGACTACTTTTTAGAAAAAAAACACGTACTATCTGAAGTAACATCCCAACACCAACCTGCAATTTTACAACTCCAAGCCCAATCACACCCTCCACATCTTCCATCCAGCCACTGAGAATTAAGTTTGTTCTTTACTATTTCCTCACGGCTCACTACCTGCCTGTTTGACTCTATCCCTTCCTAACCCTCTCTGTCTTTCACCCTCACTCCTGCTCTTGCTCACATATTTAACCTATCTCTCCCTATCAGTTGATTCCCATCTTCTTTTATGCATGCATAGGTCACTCCCATACTCAAAAAACCCTTCCTTGACCCTAATTTTCCTGAAAACTACCGCACCATATCACTGCTTCCACTAACAACAAAACTCCTGAAAAACCTAGTTTAAAGCCGCCTAACCCAATTCCTGTCCTACAACTCTTTGCTTGACCCCCTTCAATCTGGATTCCACCCCAAACACTCAACTAAGACTGCCCTTACCAAGGCTACTAATGATCTTTCTGCTAAAAGAAATGGCCACCTCTCTATACTTATCTTACTTGACCTCTCAGCTACCTTTGACACAGTTGACCACCCCCTCCTCCTACAGACCCTTAGCTCTCTTGGCCTTTGTGACACTGCTCTTTCTTAGATCCACTCTTATTTCTCTAATAGGCCCTACTCTGTGTCACTGTTGAAGTACCTCAAGGCTCTGTTCTGGGTCCTCTACTCTTTATTTATACTTCTTCACTGGGTAAATTTATCATCAACAGCTATGGCTTCAAATATCACCTCTATGCTGATGACAAACGATATACCTCTCTTTCCCTTTAGAATATATGGGTTAGGGGGTGGCAGAGTCTAGCATCAAATCACAGGTATCTCTTGTATATTTATATAGTAATGACTTAATGCTTAAATAATCACATGAAAAACCTGATGTAGTGCCCTGATTAAGAAAGACATGTAACAACTAGTTAAAGTAATTGTAATAGAGGACACAATCCAGTTTAGAAAAGAAAACCAGTACTACAATAGTACAATACTAATTAGCTCTGCTGAAGCAATAGTGTATAAAAGTTAAAAAGTGTTCCATATCATTCATACAATTAAACTTTATTTTATCAACTAGAAACTCACACACATACAGTAACAGGGCTGTAAAGTTACAAACACTTATCAAACTCTGTTGAATGCGCCATCGCAATTCAAGTATTGAGAAAAAAGAATCAAAAATATTCAGCAGTCCACAGTCCAAAGTATTATAAATAAACTAAGCCCTTACAATCCGAGGGCTAATTAATATTACTATTACACTATTGAGGACCAGTGGCTGTGAAATATGTTATTAGATTAATTGTGCATAGTTTTAAACAACAAGAGCAAGCTAGTTAAAACACTAGCAGGAGGCACTGTCCAAGACTGAGCTCCTTTAATCCCCCCCTCTAGCTCTACGCTGACTTATGATTTTATGCCTCAAATCAATCGTTCATCCCTAACATCCAATCGCTTTCTTCATCCTGCCACAACCAGCTACGCAATATTTCAAAGATTCGCCCTTGTCTGAGAACTGGCACCACAAAGCAAATAATCTACTCCCTTGTAATTTCCCGACTTGACTACTGCAATAACCTACTCGCTGGCCTTCCATTTTCCCGCCTCTCCCCACTTCAATCCACCCTAAATGCCTCTGCCAGACGAACCCACCTTTCCCATTGCTCTGTATCTGCTGCACCTCTCTGCGAGTACATTCATTGGCCCCCCCATTCACAGCAGAATTAAATTCAAAATTCTCACCCTTACAAACAAAAGCTCTCATCAACGCTGCTCCCCAATACCTATCCGCTCTAATCAACAAATATACTCCAGCCCGCCCACTAAGATCCAACAATGACCTGCTCCTTGCGTCTTCGACTATCACCTCTTCCCATGCTAGACTGCAGGACTTCTGTCGTGAAACACCTACCCTCTGGAAAACTCTACCTTGTGCTGTCAGGCTTTGCCCTAATCTTTCTTCTTTTAAATGCACCCCGAAGACATTTTTGTTCAGAGAAGCCTACCACCCAACTAAGTAATAAATTAATTCTTCTTACCTATTATTTCCCTCATATAACTCTGCATTAACATCGTTCTCAATCTTGCAGTCCTCACCTCCTGCTTCTCACCCTCCTACCCTTCTAGATTGTAAGTTCCCACGGGAATAGGGTCCTTAATCCCTCCTGTATGTGTTTGTAAATGTTGTCTTGTCTCTTACAAGTCTTGTATTGTTTTATTTAAATGAATTGTATCCATGGACAGCGCTGAATAATATGTTGGTGCTTAATAAATAAAGTATAATCACAATAATACTACTACAATACAATACAATAGTATACAATAATGCTTATTCAAGTGGAATACATTTTAAACATATCACAGACCAGAGCAACACAGATACCTTGTTGTTTGTATCAGTCACTAGCTCTGTGCCAGATCCTTGTACCAAAAGCAGTGATGCAGGAGAAATGCTTATTAATTACTAATTGTACTTCCTCCAAATCACACAACCGACTAAATCACTCAGATGAATTGTGCTTATTTGGCACAGAGCAACTGATGACATTATGCACACTAAGATCAGAGTGATTTGTGAGCAAACTTGATAATTCTTCTGATTAAAACACAAAATAAATATCAAGCTGGAGATTAACACCAGGTAAGACCGGCAACAAACTTACTCCAGAACAACACATAAAAATGTCTAAATCTCACTCATTTAAACAGCAAGAAATACCAAATCTAAACAACTGGTTTATGGTGAAAGCTCAAAGCAAATATACTCTTAAACCCCATTTGTATAATACACACAGTGCACTCATTTTCATAGCTACCTGGTCTAAAGCCCAGGGCCACAACAATTCTATGTATCTTTATTTTCCATATGTATATATATAACTAGTTTGTATACGTCTGGCAATAAAGTGCAGTATAACTGGCGCTATGTATATTACCAGCTAAGCTGTATATGTCTGGGAATAAAGTGCTGTATGACTGGCACTGTGTATATTACCAGCTAGTCTGTATATGTCTGGGAATAAAGTGCTGTATGACTGGCACTATGTATATTACCAGCTAGTCTGTATATGTCTGGGAATAAAGTGCTGTATGATTGGCACTGTGTATATTACCAGCTAGTCTGTATATGTCTGGGAATAAAGTGCTGTATGATTGGCACTGTGTATATTACCAGCTAGTCTGTATATGTCTGGGAATAAAGTGCTGTATAACTGGCACTGTGTATATTACCAGCTAGTCTGTATATGTCTGGGAATAAAGTGCTGTATGACTGGCACTATGTATATTACCAGCTAGTCTGTATATGTCTGGGAATAAAGTACTGTATGACTGGCGCTATGTATATTACCAGCTAGTCTGTATATGTCTGGGAATAAAGTGCTGTATGACTGGCGCTGTGTATATTACCAGCTAGTCTGTATATGTCTGGTAATAAAGTACTGTATGACTGGCGCTATGTATATTACCAGCTAGTCTGTATATGTCTGGTAATAAAGTGCTATATGACTGGCGTGGTGTATATTACCAGCTAGTCTGTATATGTCTGGGAATAAAGTGCTGTATCAAAACAACAGGGTAGGTATAAGATACAACGATCAAATCTCAAATGCTGTTCCCAAAAGGTAAGTGCACCTCCTAACATCAAACCAAAATAGAAAAAGAACAAGGGGATATGGGAACGCGCTGTACAAAACAGCATATGAGAGGCAAAGAACTATATAAGGAATGTGGATTACACAAGAGTATAATAAAAAGGTTTATATTTGTTTATAATTGTATTACAATAAGCGATGCCGGCATCTGTTACAAAGTAAAATAGTACAATTAAAATAGGATAAGAATCAACATAAAATATAAAACATCAGTGTGTAGTGCTGTAAGTAACTATAAAAATAATAATATGTTGCAAAGTAACACAATGTTAAAATTTAAAATTGAAACAGAGTCAATGTTACCGTCCTTTCACAATCAGGCCAGTGATTAGAGTGTCTGATCCAGCTGTTTATATGAATGCAGGTATGACTTGGAAAATTCCCTCTGCGCTGTTTTTAAAACAGCGAAAAACTTGCAGAATCTTCTGGCTTGTATCCAATGACTGTGAGTTAAATTTCAAAGACACATTCACAGTCGTATTTGCAGGATGTCCCGTGCTGTGGGCCAGTTCCGGTCAGGAGGTCAAAGTGCAGGAGTAATGATAAGAAACGACAGACTTTGTTTCTTTGAAGTAAAAATGAATCAGACTGCTTTTAACAAATGTGGGTCATGGGTGGGAATTACGCATATAGAGTCAATTCATATATTAAAGAGGCTCAATGCACCGCACCTACCGCATATGTAAGTCAAGCAGTTGTATTGCAAGTGAAGTTTGTAACAGCGTCCATATTATTCAGATTCCAGTGCTGGACAAAAGAAAGTAGATCATGGGTATGATGGTATTTCTCTGTGAATTAGAGTTGGTCTCAACCACCTTACCTACTACTTAATTTCACAAGTTATGAGCAAATTTCTACGCGTTTCAGCCTAGTCAGGCCTTTATCAAGTGCTGTATGACTGGCACTATGTATATTACCAGCTAGTCTGTATATGTCTGGTAATAAAGTGCTGTATGACTGGCGCTGTGTATATTACCAGCTAGTCTGTATATGTCTGGTAATAAAGTGCTGTATGACTGGCGCTGTGTATATTACCAGCTAGTCTGTATATGTCTGGTAATAAAGTGCTGTATGACTGGCGCTGTGTATATTACCAGCTAGTCTGTATATGTCTAGTAATAAAGTGCTGTATGACTGGCGCTGTGTATATTACCAGCTAGTCTGTATATGTCTGGGAATAAAGTGCTGTATGACTGGCGCTGTGTATATTACCAGCTAGTCTGTATATGTCTGGGAATAAAGTGCTGTATAACTGGCACTGTGTATATTACCAGCTAGTCTGTATATGTCTGGGAATAAAGTGCTGTATGATTGGCACTGTGTATATTACCAGCTAGTCTGTATATGTCTGGGAATAAAGTGCTGTATGACTGGCGCTATGTATATTACCAGCTAGTCTGTATATGTCTAGTAATAAAGTGCTGTATGACTGGCGCTGTGTATATTACCAGCTAGTCTGTATATGTCTGGGAATAAAGTGCTGTATGACTGGTGCTATGTATATTACCAGCTAGTCTGTATATGTCTGGGAATAAAGTGCTGTATGACTGGCACTATGTATATTACCAGCTAGTCTGTATATGTCTAGTAATAAAGTGCTGTATGACTGGCACTATGTATATTACCAGCTAGTCTGTATATGTCTGGGAATAAAGTGCTGTATGACTGGCACTATGTATATTACCAGCTAGTCTGTATATGTCTGGTAATAAAGTGCTGTATGACTGGCACTATGTATATTACCAGCTAGTCTGTATATGTCTAGTAATAAAGTGCTGTATGACAGGCGCTGTGTATATTACCAGCTAGTCTGTATATGTCTGGGAATAAAGTGCTGTATGACTGGTGCTATGTATATTACCAGCTAGTCTGTATATGTCTAGTAATAAAGTGCTGTATGACTGGCGCTGTGTATATTACCAGCTAGTCTGTATATGTCTGGTAATAAAGTGCTGTATGACTGGTGCTATGTATATTACCAGCTAGTCTGTATATGTCTGGTTATAAAGTGCTGTATGACTGGCGCTATGTATATTACCAGCTAGTCTGTATATGTCTGGTTATAAAGTGCTGTATGACTGGCGCTATGTATATTACCAGCTAGTCTGTATATGTCTGGTTATAAAGTGCTGTATGACTGGCGCTATGTATATTACCAGCTAGTCTGTATATGTCTGGGAATAAAGTGCTGTATGACTGGCGCTATGTATATTACCAGCTAGTCTGTATATGTCTAGTAATAAAGTGCTGTATGACTGGCGCTGTGTATATTACCAGCTAGTCTGTATATGTCTGGTAATAAAGTGCTGTATGACTGGCGCTGTGTATATTACCAGCTAGTCTGTATATGTCTAGTAATAAAGTGCTGTATGACTGGCGCTGTGTATATTACCAGCTAGTCTGTATATGTCTGGTAATAAAGTGCTGTATGACTGGCACTATGTATATTACCAGCTAGTCTGTATATGTCTGGGAATAAAGTGCTGTATGACTGGCGCTATGTATATTACCAGCTAGTCTGTATATGTCTGGGAATAAAGTACTGTATGACTGGCACTATGTATATTACCAGCTAGTCTGTATATGTCTGGGAATAAAGTGCTGTATGACTGGCGCTATGTATATTACCAGCTAGTCTGTATATGTCTGGGAATAAAGTACTGTATGACTGGCACTATGTATATTACCAGCTAGTCTGTATATGTCTGGGAATAAAGTACTGTATGACTGGTGCTATGTATATTACCAGCTAGTCTGTATATGTCTGGGAATAAAGTGCTGTATGACTGGCGCTGTGTATATTACCAGCTAGTCTGTATATGTCTGGGAATAAAGTGCTGTATGACTGGCGCTGTGTATATTACCAGCTAGTCTGTATATGTCTGGGAATAAAGTACTGTATGACTGGCACTATGTATATTACCAGCTAGTCTGTATACGTCTGGGAATAAAGTGCTGTATGACTGGAGCTATGTATATTACCAGCTAGTCTGTATATGTCTGGGAATAAAGTGCTGTATGACTGGCACTATGTATATTACCAGCTAGTCTGTATATGTCTGGGAATAAAGTACTGTATGACTGGCGCTATGTATATTACCAGCTAAGCTGTATACGTCTGGGAATAAAGTACTGTATGACTGGCACTATGTATATTACCAGCTAGTCTGTATACGTCTGGGAATAAAGTGCTGTATGACTGGCGCTATATATATTACCAGCTAGTCTGTATATGTCTGGGAATAAAGTGCTGTATGACTGGCACTGTGTATATTACCAGCTAGTCTGTATATGTCTGGGAATAAAGTACTGTATGACTGGCACTGTGTATATTACCAGCTAGTCTGTATATGTCTGGGAATAAAGTACTGCATGACTGGTGCTATGTATATTACCAGCTAGTCTGTATATGTCTGGTAATAAAGTACTGTATGACTGGCACTGTGTATATTACCAGCTAGTCTGTATATGTCTGGCAATAAAGTGCTGTATGACTGGCGCTATGTATACTACCAGCTAGTCTGTATATGTCTGGCAATAAAGTGCTGTATGACTGGCGCTGTGTATATTACCAGCTAGTCTGTATATGTCTGGCAATAAAGTGGTGTATGACTGGCGCTATGTATATTACCAGCTAGTCTGTATATGTCTGGGAATAAAGTGCTGTAGGACTGGCGCTATGTATATTACCAGCTAGTCTGTATATGTCTGGGAATAAAGTGCTGTAGGACTGGCGCTATGTATATTAGCAGCTAGTCTGTATATGTCTGGTTATAAAGTGCTGTATGACTAGCGCTATGTATATTACCAGCTAGTCTGTATATGTCTGGGAATAAAGTGCTGTAGGACTGGCGCTGTGTATATTACCAGCTAGTCTGTATATGTCTGGGAATAAAGTGCTGTATGACTGGCGCTATGTATATTACCAGCTAGTCTGTATATGTCTGGGAATAAAGTACTGTATGACTGGCACTGTGTATATTACCAGCTAGTCTGTATATGTCTGGCAATAAAGTGCTGTATGACTGGCGCTATGTATATTACCAGCTAGTCTGTATATGTCTGGGATTAAAGTGCTGTATGACTGGTGCTATGTATATTACCAGCTAGTCTGTATATGTCTGGTTATAAAGTGCTGTATGACTGGCGCTATGTATATTACCAGCTAGTCTGTATATGTCTGGGAATAAAGTACTGTATGACTGGTGCTATGTATATTACCAGCTAGTCTGTATATTTCTGGGAATAAAGTGCTGTATGACTGGTGCTATGTATATTACCAGCTAGTCTGTATATGTCTGGTAATAAAGTACTGTATGACTGGCGCTATGTATATTACCAGCTTTTCTGTATATGTCTAGGAATAAAGTGCTGTATGACTGGCGCTATGTATATTACCAGCTAGTCTGTATATGTCTGGGAATAAAGTGCTATATGACTGGCACTGTGTATATTACCAGCTAGTCTGTATATGTCTGGGAATAAAGTGCTGTATGACTGGCACTGTGTATATTACCAGCTAGTCTGTATATGTCTGGGAATAAAGTGCTGTATGACTGGCACTGTGTATATTACCAGCTAGTCTGTATATGTCTGGGAATAAAGTGCTGTATGACTGGCACTGTGTATATTACCAGCTAGTCTGTATATGTCTGGCGCTATGTATATTACCAGCTAGTCTGTATATGTCTGGCGCTATGTATATTACCAGCTAGTCTGTATATGTCTGGCGCTATGTATATTACCAGCTAGTCTGTATATGTCTGGCGCTGTGTATATTACCAGCTAGTCTGTATATGTCTGGGAATAAAGTGCTGTACAACTGGCACTGTGTATATTACCAGCTAGTCTGTATATGTCTGGGAATAAAGTGCTGTATGACTGGCGCTATGTATATTACCAGCTAGTCTGTATATGTCTGGGAATAAAGTGCTGTATGACTGGCACTATGTATATTACCAGCTAGTCTGTATATGTCTGGGAATAAAGTGCTGTATGACTGGTGCTATGTATATTACCAGCTAGTCTGTATATGTCTGGGAATAAAGTGCTGTATGACTGGCGCTATGTATATTACCAGCTAGTCTGTATATGTCTGGGAATAAAGTGCTGTATGACTGGCGCTATGTATATTACCAGCTAGTCTGTATATGTCTGGTTATAAAGTGCTGTATGACTGGTGCTATGTATATTACCAGCTAGTCTGTATATGTCTGGGAATAAAGTGCTGTATGACTGGCGCTATGTATATTACCAGCTAGTCTGTATATGTCTGGGAATAAAGTGCTGTATGACTGGTGCTATGTATATTACCAGCTAGTCTGTATATGTCTGGGAATAAAGTGCTGTATGACTGGCACTATGTATATTACCAGCTAGTCTGTATATGTCTGGGAATAAAGTGCTGTACAACTGGCACTGTGTATATTACCAGCTAGTCTGTATATGTCTGGGAATAAAGTGCTGTATGACTGGTGCTATGTATATTACCAGCTAGTCTGTATATGTCTGGGAATAAAGTGCTGTATGACTGGCGCTATGTATATTACCAGCTAGTCTGTATATGTCTGGGAATAAAGTGCTGTATGACTGGCGCTGTGTATATTACCAGCTAGTCTGTATATGTCTGGGAATAAAGTACTGTATGACTGGCGCTATGTATATTACCAGCTAGTCTGTATATGTCTGGGAATAAAGTGCTGTATGACTGGCACTATGTATATTACCAGCTAGTCTGTATATGTCTGGGAATAAAGTGCTGTATGACTGGTGCTATGTATATTACCAGCTAGTCTGTATATGTCTTGGAATAAAGTGCTGTATGACTGGCGCTATGTATATTACCAGCTAGTCTGTATATGTCTGGGAATAAAGTGCTGTATGACTGGCACTATGTATATTACCAGCTAGTCTGTATATGTCTGGTTATAAAGTGCTGTATGACTGGTGCTATGTATATTACCAGCTAGTCTGTATATGTCTGGTAATAAAGTGCTGTATGACTGGCACTGTGTATATTACCAGCTAGTCTGTATATGTCTGGTAATAAAGTGCTGTATGACTGGCGCTATGTATATTACCAGCTAGTCTGTATATGTCTGGGAATAAAGTGCTGTATGACTGGTGCTATGTATATTACCAGCTAGTCTGTATATGTCTGGGAATAAAGTGCTGTATGACTGGCGCTATGTATATTACCAGCTAGTCTGTATATGTCTGGGAATAAAGTGCTGTATGACTGGTGCTATGTATATTACCAGCTAGTCTGTATATGTCTGGGAATAAAGTGCTGTATGACTGGCGAAATGTATATTACCAGCTAGTCTGTATATGTCTGGGAATAAAGTGCTGTATGACTGGCGCTATGTATATTACCAGCTAGTCTGTATATGTCTGGGAATAAAGTGCTGTATGACTGGCGCTATGTATATTACCAGCTAGTCTGTATATGTCTGGGAATAAAGTGCTGTACAACTGGCACTGTGTATATTACCAGCTAGTCTGTATATGTCTGGGAATAAAGTACTGTATGACTGGCGCTATGTATATTACCAGCTAGTCTGTATATGTCTGGGAATAAAGTGCTGTATGACTGGCACTATGTATATTACCAGCTAGTCTGTATATGTCTGGGAATAAAGTGCTGTATGACTGGTGCTATGTATATTACCAGCTAGTCTGTATATGTCTGGGAATAAAGTGCTGTATGACTGGCGCTATGTATATTACCAGCTAGTCTGTATATGTCTGGGAATAAAGTGCTGTATGACTGGTGCTATGTATATTACCAGCTAGTCTCTATATGTCTGGGAATAAAGTGCTGTATGACTGGCGCTATGTATATTACCAGCTAGTCTGTATATGTCTGGGAATAAAGTGCTGTACAACTGGCGCTATGTATATTACCAGCTAGTCTGTATATGTCTGGTAATAAAGTACTGTATGACTGGCGCTATGTATATTACCAGCTAGTCTGTATATGTCTGGGAATAAAGTGCTGTATGACTGGTGCTATGTATATTACCAGCTAGTCTGTATATGTCTGGTAATAAAGTGCTGTATGACTGGCGCTATGTATATTACCAGCTAGTCTGTATATGTCTGGGAATAAAGTGCTGTATGACTGGTGCTATGTATATTACCAGCTAGTCTGTATATGTCTGGTAATAAAGTACTGTATGACTGGCGCTATGTATATTACCAGCTAGTCTGTATATGTCTGGGAATAAAGTGCTGTATGACTGGTGCTATGTATATTACCAGCTAGTCTGTATATGTCTGGGAATAAAGTGCTGTATGACTGGTGCTATGTATATTACCAGCTAGTCTGTATATGTCTGGGAATAAAGTGCTGTATGACTGGTGCTATGTATATTACCAGCTAGTCTGTATATGTCTGGGAATAAAGTGCTGTATTACTGGTGCTATGTATATTACCAGCTAGTATGTATATGTCTGGGAATAAAGTGCTGTATGACTGGCGCTATGTATATTACCAGCTAGTCTGTATATGTCTGGGAATAAAGTGCTGTATGACTGGCGCTATGTATATTACCAGCTAGTCTGTATATGTCTGGGAATAAAGTTCTGTATGACTGGCGCTATGTATATTACCAGCTAGTCTGTATATGTCTGGGAATAAAGTTCTGTATGACTGGCGCTATGTATATTACCAGCTAGTCTGTATATGTCTGGGAATAAAGTTCTGTGTGACTGGTGCTATGTATATTACCAGCTAGTCTGTATATGTCTGGGAATAAAGTTCTGTATGACTGGCGCTATGTATATTACCAGCTAGTCTGTATATGTCTGGGAATAAAGTTCTGTATGACTGGTGCTATGTATATTACCAGCTAGTCTGTATATGTCTGGGAATAAAGTGCTGTACAACTGGCGCTATGTATATTACCAGCTAGTCTGTATATGTCTGGGAATAAAGTGCTGTACAACTGGCACTGTGTATATTACCAGCTAGTCTGTATATGTCTGGCGCTATGTATATTACCAGCTAGTCTGTATATGTCTGGTTATAAAGTGCTGTATGACTGGCGCTATGTATATTACCAGCTAGTCTGTATATGTCTGGGAATAAAGTGCTGTATGACTGGCACTATGTATATTACCAGCTAGTCTGTATATGTCTGGGAATAAAGTTCTGTATGACTGGCACTGTGTATATTACCAGCTAGTCTGTATATGTCTGGTAATAAAGTGCTGTATGACTGGCGCTATGTATATTACCAGCTAGTCTGTATATGTCTGGGAGTAAAGTGCTGTATGACTGGCGCTATGTATATTACCAGCTAGTCTGTATATGTCTGGTAATAAAGTGCTGTATGACTGGCGCTATGTATATTACCAGCTAGTTTGTATATGTCTGGGAATAAAGTGCTGTATGACTGGTGCTATGTATATTACCAGCTAGCCTGTATATGTCTGGGAATAAAGTGCTGTATGACTGGCACTGTGTATATTACCAGCTAGTCTGTATATGTCTGGGAATAAAGTGCTGTATGACTGGCACTGTGTATATTACCAGCTAGTCTGTATATGTCTGGGAATAAAGTGCTGTATAACTGGCACTATGTATATTACCAGCTAGTCTGTATATGTCTGGGAATAAAGTACTGCATGACTGGTGCTATGTATATTACCAGCTAGTCTGTATATGTCTGGTAATAAAGTGCTGTATGACTGGCGCTATGTATATTACCAGCTAGTCTGTATATGTCTGGGAATAAAGTACTGTATGACTGGCGCTATGTATATTACCAGCTAGTCTGTATATGTCTGGGAATAAAGTGCTGTATGACTGGCACTGTGTATATTACAAGCTAGTCTGTATATGTCTGGGAATAAAGTACTGTATGACTGGCGCTATGTATATTACCAGCTAGTCTGTATATGTCTGGGAATAAAGTACTGTATGACTGGCGCTATGTATATTACCAGCTAGTCTGTATATGTCTGGGAATAAAGTGCTGTATGACTGGCACTGTGTATATTACAAGCTAGTCTGTATATGTCTGGGAATAAAGTGCTGTATGACTGGCGCTATGTATATTACCAGCTAGTCTGTATATGTATTTAAATAAAATGCTGTAAGACTATTGGTACATAAGGTACATAAGCACTTTGATGAATATAACTAATGTAGTTCCTGTCAGTTGCACGGTGTGTAAATGAGGAATACAATTATAGTATAATTCATTAAAATCTACATTGAAACTAAAGCAAATATAAAAACGTGATGATTGATCTCTGCTACTTACAGGTTGGGTTCTTCTGTCTGAGGATCGTTTTTATAACCAGCTTTGTACTCAGTAGAACAGAAAATGTACAAAGTGTTCATCTGATATTCAAGCAGAATTGCCTCATTTATGGCTGTGTAATAAATGTCTGACAATCAGCTGCATAGGTCTGAGATACCGGTACATTAACGCGGGTCTCTCTGCATTAATTCACAGATAAGCAGATGATTTGAGTTTTATTGCTGTTGCATAATCACTTTTAGCTTTCTAGGCTGGCAAGAGGATTCTATAGTTGGGGTTAAGTGATACAATCACGCGAAGCGCGTTAGGCTTCCTTGCGTCTTAAATAAGTCATGTGAATTTTGCATATAAACCATTTTAGGTAACTGGAATAGATTGTAACAAAGCAGCATTTCCCTGCAATGATATTCCCGTGTAAAAAGCGCTGGATAGTTCTGCATTTACACCAAGTGCCGGGCGATGGAGTGAAATCACAAACAGGTGGGTATTTTTTATGCCTAACAATGTGATGCAGGATTCTCCCACTCACATGCGCAACAAGTCTAGTGGGATAAAATGCTCTTAAGCTAAACTTTCTTGTTCTCTAATTATTTTTTCATTTACTTTAATTAAATAATTTGACTTCCAGTCTAGGGAGCGTGGGACAACTTTCAATTATACAACAAATGTATATTCCAGTGTTTTTTATTATCAATTAAAGGATTCATATTTGGGGAAATGACATGTCCCTGGTCTATTGTCGTGTTTAACATGTTAACTAAATAATGCATTAGCATCACGAAAACCAGGTTACCTGACATTTCTTACATGATTAGTAATTGCTCCTTAAATGACAAATAGCAGCCAAATTCTTTATTTCAATACATAGTTATGTTTTTTTTTTTGTTTTGTTTTTTTAAATATTGCTTACAATGCAAACTCCAATTGAACTACACAATGGATGTGTATCTAGCACACACACACTCCTGCACACATACATACACTCATCCAGACAAACACATTCACTCATAAGTACACACTGAAGCACACTTATACATACACTCACACTCACCCAGACACATGCCCACTCTCCTGCACACATACAGTCACCCAGATACCAGGGCACTAGCACTACTGCACACATACAGTCACCCAGACACAAGCACACTCACACTACTGCACACATACATACTCACCCAGACACAAGCACGCTGACACTACTGCACACATACTGTACATACTCACCCAGACACAAGTACACTCACACTACTGCACACATACATACTCACCCAGACACAAGCACACTTACACTACTGCACACATACTGTACATACTCACCCAGACACAAGTACACTCACACTACTGCACAGATACATACCCGCCCAGACACAAGCACACTCACACTACTGCACACATACATACTCGCCCAGACACAAGCACACACACTACTGCACACATACATACTCACCCAGACACAATCGCAATCACACTACTGCACACATACATACTCGCCCAGACACAATCGCAATCACACTACTACACACATACATACTCGCCCAGACACAAGCACACTCACACTACTAAACACATACATACTCGCCCAGACACAAGCAAACTCACACTACTGCACACATACATACTCACCCAGACACAAGCACACTCACACTACTGCACACATACATACTCGCCCAGACACAAGCACACTCACACTACTGCACACATACATACTCACCCAGACACAAGCACACTCACACTACTGCACACATACATACTCGCCCAGACACAAGCACACTCACACTACTGCACACATACATACTCGCCCAGACACAAACACACTCACACTACTGCACACATACATACTCACCCAGACACAAGCACACTCACACTACTGCACACATACATACTCGCCCAGACACAAGCACACTCACACTACTGCACACATACATACTCGCCCAGACACAAACACACTCACACTACTGCACACATACATACTCACCCAGACACAAGCACACTCACACTACTGCACACATACATACTCACCCAGACATAAGCACACTCACACTACTGCACACATACATACTCGCCCAGACACAAGCACACTCACACTACTGCACACATACATACTCGCCCAGACACAAACACACTCACACTACTGCACACATACATACTCGCCCAGACACAAGCACACACACACTACTGCACACATACATACTCGCCCAGACACAAGCACACTCACACTACTGCACACATACTGTACATACTCACCCAGACACAAGCACACTCACACTACTGCACATATACATACTCGCCCAGACACAAGCACACTCACACTACTGCACACATAATGTACATACTCACCCAGACACAAGTACACTCACACTACTGCACACATACATACTCGCCCAGACACAAGCACACTCACACTACTGCACACATACATACTTGCCCAGACACAAGCACACTCACACTACTGCACACATACTGTACATACTCACTCACACACTTATAAGGATACATGCATAAACACAGGTACATTTACACATAAAACACACACACAAACAACAGTAGAAAAAACTTATATTAAAAACAGATTTTATATTAACATGTAATGTATCCTTTAAACAAACACTCATTGAACAAAACATCCACACACAGCCATTTATAGCACTCTAATGCAAAAAGTGCTGCTTGTCTCTTGTGTAAATCACTGGACTCTAATCCGTCCCATAATCCACCAAAATGCAACAATTTGGGACTGCAGTACTTCTGGTAGTATTCAGTGGTTCCCAGTATACCACAGGGTCACTACCTCTAATGGTTGCCTATTGCTCTACATATAAATAGAGAGACATTTGCTGGCCATGATCTATACTGCCGTCTGGATATACTGTAACCTGGTTATCTATACTGCCGTCTGGATATACTGTAACCTGGTTATCTATACTGTAACCTGGTTATCTATAATGTCACCTGGTTATACTGTAACATGGTTATCTATACTGTAACCTGATTATACTGTAACCTGGTTATCTATAATGTCACCTGGTTATACTGTAACCTGGTTATACTGTAACCTGGTTATCTATACTGTAACCTGGTTATCTATAATGTCACCTGGTTATACTGTAACCTGGTTATCTATAATGTCACCTGGTTATACTGTAACCTGGTTATCTATACTGTAACCTGATTATACTGTAACCTGGTTATCTATAATGTCACCTGGTTATACTGTAACCTGCTTATACTGTCACCTGGTTATCTATACTGTCACCTGGTTATACTGTAACCTGGTTATCTATACTGTCACCTGGTTATACTGTAACCTGGTTATCTGTAATGTCACCTGGTTATACTGTAACCTGGTTATCTGTAATGTCACCTGGTTATACTGTAACCTGGTTATCTATAATGTCACCTGCTTATACTGTAACCTGGTTATCTATAATGTCACCTGGTTATACTGCAACCTGGTTATCTATACTGTAACCTGATTATACTATAACCTGGTTATCTATAATGTCACCTGGTTATACTGTAACCTGGTTATCTATAATGTCACCTGGTTATACTGTAACCTGGTTATCTATAATGTCACCTGGTTATACTGTAACCTGGTGATCTATACTGTCACCTGGTTATACTGTAACCTGGCTATCTATATTGTCACCTGGTTATACTGTAACCTGGTTATCTATACTGTAACCTGGTTATCTATAATGTCACCTGGTTATACTGTAACCTGGTTATCTATAATGTCACCTGGTTATACTGTAACCTGGTTATCTATACTGTAACCTGGTTATCTATAATGTCACCTGGTTATACTGTAACCTGGTTATCTATAATGTCACCTGGTTATACTGTCACCTGGTTATACTGTAACCTGGTTATACTGTCACCTGGTTATCTATACTGTCACCTGGTTATACTGTAACCTGGTTATCTATACTGTCACCTGGTTATACGGTAACCTGGTTATCTATACTGTCACCTGGTTATACTGTAACCTGGTTATCTGTAATGTCACCTGGTTATACTGTAACCTGGTTATCTGTAATGTCACCTGGTTAAACTGTAACCTGGTTATCTATAATGTCACCTGGTTATACTGTAACCTGGTTATCTATAATGTCAGCTGGTTATACTGTAACCTGGTTATCTATACTGTAACCTGACTATACTATAACCTGGTTATCTATAATGTCACCTGGTTATACTGTAACCTGGTTATCTATAATGTCACCTGGTTATACTGTCACCTGGTTATACTGTAACCTGGTTATACTGTAACCTGGTTATCTATACTGTCACCTGGTTATACTGTAGCCTGGTTATCTATAATGTCACCTGGTTATACTGTAACCTGGTTATCTATAATGTCACCTGGTTATACTGTAACCTGGTGATCTATACTGTAACCTGGCTATCTATATTATCACCTGGTTATACTGTAACCTGTTTATCTGTAATGTCACCTGGTTATACTGTAACCTGGTTATCTATACTGTCACCTGGTTATACTGTACCCTGGTTATCTATACTGTCACCTGGTTATACTATAACCTGGTTATCTATAATGTCACCTGGTTATACTGTAACCTGGTTATCTATAATGTCACCTGGTTATACTGTAACCTGGTTATCTGCAATGTCAACTGGTTATACTGTAACCTGGTTATCTATAATGTTACCTGGTTATACTGTAACCTGGTTATCTGTAATGTCAACTGGTTATACTGTAACCTGGTTATCTGTAATGTCACCTGGTTATACTGTAACCTGGTTATCTATACTGTCACCTGGTTATACTGTAACCTGGTTATCTGTAATGTCACCTGGTTATACTGTAACCTGGTTATCTATACTGTCACCTGGTTATACTGTAACCTGGTTATCTGTTATGTCACCTGGTTATACTGTAACCTGGTTATCTGTAATGTCACCTGGTTATACTGTAACCTGGTTATCTATACTGTCACCTGGTTATACTGTCACCTGGTTATCTATACTGTCACCTGGTTATACTGTAACCTGGTTATTTATACTGTCACCTGGTTATATTGTAACCTGGTTATCTATAATGTCACCTGGTTATACTGTAACCTGGTTATCTATACTGTCACCTGGTTATACTGTAACCTGGTTATCTATACTGTCACCTGGTTATACTGTAAGCTGGTTATCTGTAATGTCACCTGGTTATACTGTAACCTGGTTATCTATAATGTCACCTGGTTATACTGTAACCTGGTTATCTATAATGTCGCCTGGTTATACTGTAACCTGGTTATCTATACTGTCACCTGGTTATACTGTAACCTGGTTATCTGTTATGTCACCTGGTTATACTGTAACCTGGTTATATATAATTTCACCTGGTTATACTGTAGCCTGGTTATCTATAATGTCACCTGGTTATACGGTAACCTGGTTATCTGTAATGTCACCTGGTTATACTGTAACCTGGTTATACTTAACCTGGTTATCTATAATGTCACCTGGTTATACTGTAACCTGGTTATCTATAATGTCGCCTGGTTATACTGTAACCTGGTTATCTATATTGTCACCTGGTTAATGGAAAGTGACACTGACACTTATTTAAGATGACCAGTGAGTGCCCTATAAACATTAAAACAACCATATCAGGTTCCCCAAAGTAGATTTGTATAAAAAAATTACTTCTAAAATTGTAGATGGCAAAACAGAATGCTTTCACCACACCCTTAGAACCCCCCATTGCCCATTTCACAGCTATTAACATTTCATTGGTGCACATACAGTTAAAAAAATCAAGGAAGCAAGAAATGGCTGAGCTCCATATAATTTAAACATCTGAGTGTATGAACTTTAGGACCCTTAAAACCATTACAACTAGATTTATATTAAACATTACTGATTATTGTTAGAGTAAACGACATCACCTCTATTAATAACAGTCATTAGGTGCAGATGCATTTATAACCAACACTGAAGGCATCTCAAGAACCAATATCATCCCCGTGCTATCTGACTTTAGCATCACAAAATAAAATATACTGTAAGCTTGTTCAGTGCAAGGATGAACTGCCGCTGTACCATCCTAGTTACTAATATAAACTCATAAAACACATTATGGCCTGGAACACGCAGAGAACATCTGGATGGTTATTAATGTTCACATCAGAGCTCGCAGTCAGAGTTATCCATTTACCATCACAAATAACCGCTGCATTGTATACTCTGTAGCTGCAATGAAACCGCACCAGATTATCAGCAGGCACAACACACTATAACCATTTATCAGCAGGCACAACACACTATAACCATTTATCAGCAGGCACAACACACTATAACCCTTTATCAGCAGGCACAACACACTATAACCAGTTATCAGCAGGCACAACACACTATAACCATTTATCAGCAGGCAAAACACACTATAACCATTTATCAGCAGGCACAACACACTATAACCCTTTATCAGCAGGCACAACACACTATAACCAGTTATCAGCAGGCACAACACACTATAACCATTTATCAGCAGGCAAAACACACTATAACCCTTTATCAGCAGGCACAACACACTATAACCATTTATCAGCAGGCACAACACACTATAACCAGTTATCAGCAGGCACAACACACTATAACCATTTCTCAGCAGGCAAAACACACTATAACCAGTTATCAGCAGGCACAACACACTATATTTTTTTTTTTTTGGCCTCTATTAGGCTAGGTCACATTGACACTTTTTCACACCAATATCACATCACACATAGATAGGGGTTGCTGATTGTTTTTGCATTATCCTACACAGTGGTTGTTTAGTATTTCGCCATGTGTAACAATTTTTTTTTTCTCTTCTTACATTAGCGGTATAGCACTTTAATATTATTATTACTTATAAGATTACCATGATCAGATGACTTATTTATAGGATACAAGGGTATCTTTATGTTGGACCAATGATTACACATATTTATATATATACTTTCTGCACGTCATTTAGATATAGCTTTAGGTTTTGATTACATTCCACACTTTATTCTTGGCTTATCATTTTTATTATATATTATAAATATCTTGCTAGTACATTTATATTAAATATAGGTACATACATTTTGCATATATGATATCACAGATAGGGTTTAACATTAGTTAGTCATTGTGTCATTTTTTTTTTTCCCAAAAGGTTTAAACTGTCTTACAATGAAATAATCTTTCTATGGCTTAGGTGCTCTAGAGTTGCATTTTACATTTTATTTAATTTGCTCAAAATGGTTTGTGTTACATATGAGAGCTTTTTTGTTAGGGCAGAGAAATAAATGTCACACTTTAAAGGAGGGTACAATGTAGATATAATACCAATTAAGGTCTATAATACTAAAGGAAAAATATAGATCTATTGTGATATAAAACATACATGTGGTCAGGCATATTATGTGATTATATGTAGAATAGAGACTATTAAAATACATGTATCTTGCTTATGTTTTTTATGTGGGTACATTATATTATTGTACATATTGTGATTATTTTATTTTGAGGTGTATAACAAATGTTTTTATTGTGATTGTTATATTACTGTTTTCCATTTTTTATTTTTTAATCTTAATTTGAAGGGTTACAAGGTTATTGCTATTGTCTATTTTGGGTATGGCAATGGTATGGAGGTTAATACAGAGATATCTATTCTTATTTGGGATTTGCTCAAAATGGTTTGTGTTAAATATGAGAGCTTTGTATATAGGGGTTTCCATGCCTACCAACTGCTGACCTGTGCAACAGGTGTTCACACTTTAGAAATTAATTAGCCTATCAGATTTAGTTTTATGTGTTCTATTGTCTTTATAAAGCAAGTGTTGTTAACATTTTAACATAGCCTGAGGAAACAGCCTGTGGTGGCTGAGAAACATGTCGCTGTTTTTAAAATAAAAGTTTTTAAATATACACTTGCTTTATCACAATTATTCTGCTCCTGTTTGGGGGCAGAGTGTGTGTGCTAGTTCTATCTTCCAAAGTGGTGATTTTCTGCATCCTGCAAATTGGATTCCACAGTCCACTGGGCGGCTGAGAGGTCCCAGTACTGCTGATATTGCACCTGGTGGTGCTTTGTTTCCTGTAAGTACAACCTTGAATCCTTTTTTATCTGGTGTACAAACGTTACTGGGCTATGTGTGTGCCTTTTTTGCCCTTATAGGCATCATAGGATAGGCCCTCGCCAAGGATCATCTCTATCTGGCTGGAGACACCAGTGAGCTGGACCACTGTTTGATGTTCCAGGCTGCCACAATAGCACCATTTGGGTGCGCTACGCTTGTGAGTATATTTCTTATCCTGCTGATGTTTTGTATCCGACTGCCGTGACGTTACTAGGCCATGTTGGCTCCTCTGTGCTTCTTTCTCTTATAGATCACGCCACACCAGGATGACCGTCCTATGACAGAGAGC
Source organism: Bombina bombina (assembly GCF_027579735.1). Classification (NCBI taxonomy): domain Eukaryota; kingdom Metazoa; phylum Chordata; class Amphibia; order Anura; family Bombinatoridae; genus Bombina; species Bombina bombina. Next base: position 19,240,691 of record NC_069500.1, read on the forward strand.
TGCCTTCTTTCTTTTGGATTATTCTTTGTGTGGACATTTTGTTATTTGATTATACCAATATCATCTGGGTTCACTTGTGAGCATATCATCTCTAATAATCTGATATAAGTGTGCTAGGTTTATTGTATATTCTCTTAATTATCTGTATATATCTGCTTACTGTTTGCTGCTTATTGTTAGCGCCCCCTAGGAGTGTGGTGTATGTTCTATATGCACCACCCTCCTTATATCTTTTGTTACAACACACTATAACCCTTTATCAGCAGGCACAACACACTATAACCATTTATCAGCAGGCACAACACACTATAACCATTTATCAGCAGGCACAACACGCTATAACCAGTTATAAGCAGGCACAGCACACTATAACCAGTTATCAGCAGGCACAGCACACTATAACCAGTTATCAGCAGGCACAACACACTATAACCCTTTATCAGCAGACACGACACACTATAACCCTTTATCAGCAGGCACGACACACTATAACCAGTTATCAGCAGGCACGACACACTATAACCATTTATCAGCAGGCACGACACGCTATAACCATTTATCAGCAGGCACAACACGCTATAACCATTTATCAGCAGGCACAACACAGTATAACCATTTATCAGCAGGCACAACACACTATAACCAGATTATCAGCAGGCACAGCACACTATAACCATTTATCAGCAGGCACAGCACACTATAACCATTTATCAGCAAGCACAACACACTATAACCATTTATCAGCAGGCACAACACACTATAACCATTTATCAGCAGGCACAACACACTATAACCAGTTATAAGCAGGCACAACACACTATAACCAGTTATAAGCAGGCACAACACACTATAACCAGTTATCAGCCGGCACAACACACTATAACCAGTTATCAGCAGGCACAGCACACTATAACCCTTTATCAGCAGGCACAGCACACTATAACCAGGTATCAGCAGGCGCAGCACACTATAACCCTTTATCAGCAGGCGCAGCACACTATAACCCTTTATCAGCAGGCACAGCACACTATAACCCTTTATCAGCAGGCACAGCACACTATAACCCTTTATCAGCAGGCACAGCACACTATAACCCTTTATCAGCAGGCACAGCACACTATAACCCTTTATCAGCAGGCACAGCACACTATAACCCTTTATCAGCAGGCACAGCACACTATAACCCTTTATCAGCAGGCACAGCACACTATAACCCTTTATCAGCAGGCACAGCACACTATAACCCTTTATCAGCAGGCACAGCACACTGTAACCCTTTATCAGCAGGCACAGCACACTATAACCCTTTATCAGCAGGCACAACACACTATAACCATTTATCAGCAGGCACAACACACTATAACCAGTTATCAGCAGGCACAACACACTATAAATGCAAAACAGAATGAGAAGCAGTCTGCCAGGAACGAACAGCAGCATCAATAGCTTGTTCTATGGCCTGGTTGCCACCTGGTAGTAGCTTCTTTCTGCCCAATTGTGCTTTTCACAGAGGAAAACTTTCCTGTAGTATATCAGTCTGATCCAGCCGACATGGTCAGTCCAGCCCCGAAATACCAGGCAATTCTCCTCTGAACAAGGAACATGACAACCCCAGACGATCGTTTCGGCCTCCTTTGGGCCTCGTCAGTGAGGTGCAGCCATATCCCTCTAAGCACATTGGGCAAGGAGTCCACATCTGGTTTCCCCCATCACCCATAGGGAGACTATCCCCAGGGTCATATTTACATATGCAAAACAGAATGAGAAGCAGTCTGCCAGGAACGAACAGCAGCATCAATAGCTTGTTCTATGGCCTGGTTGCCACCTGGTAGTAGCTTCTTTCTGCCCAATTGTGCTTTTCACAGAGGAAAATTTTCCTGTAGTATATCAGTCTGATCCCGCCAACATGGTCAGTCCAGCCCAGAAATACCAGGCAATTCTCCTCTGAACAAGGAACATGACAACCCCAGACGATCGTTTCAGTCTCCTTTGGGCCTCGTCAGTGAGGTGCAGCCATATCCCGCTAAGCACATTGGGCAAGGAGTCCACGTCTGGTTCCGGGTGGTAAATCGCCATAGAACAAGCCACTAAGCTGTTGTTCGTTCCTGGTAGAGCGCTTCTCTCTTTGTATACAACACACTATAACCATTTATCAGCAGGCACAACACGCTATAAACATTTATCAGCAGACACAACACGCTATAACCAGTTATCAGGCACAACACGCTATAACCATTTATCAGCAGGCACAACACGCTATAACCATTTATCAGCAGGCACAACACACTATAACCCTTTATCAGCAGGCACAACACACTATAACCAGATTATCAGCAGGCACAACACACTATAACCAGATTATCAGCAGGCACAACACACTATAACCAGATTATCAGCAGGCACAACACACTATAACCAGATGATCAGCAGGCACAAAACACCATAACCAGTTATCAGCAGGCACAAAACACCATAACCAGTTATCAGCAGGCACAGCACACTATAACCAGTTATCAGCAGGCACAACACACTATAACCATTTATCAGCAGGCACAACACACTATAACCAGTTATCAGCAATAAAAGTATTTCTATAATAATATGAATAGACGATTAAGATGCCCATTTCAGCAAAGAACAAAGAAGCGTCTGCTGTGGTAAAACCTGATGAGCTTGTCCTCTTCAGCTGAAATCTCTTTATACTTTCCTCAAGCAGATCCACAGCAGGAAAATACTAAGCATTAACTCACAGGTGTGTCCTCCATATTGTGACCTTGTTATCAATACTGTAACCTTGTTATGTATACTGTAACCTGGTTATACTGTAACCTGGTTATACTGTAAGCTGATTATACTGTAAGCTGATTATACTGTCACCTGGTTATCTATAATGTAACCTTGTTATGTATACTGTCACCTGGTTATACTGTAACCTGATTATCTATACTGTCACCTGGTTATACTGTAACCTGATTATCTATACTGTCACCTGATTATACTGTCACCTGATTATACTGTCACCTGGTTATACTGTAAGCTGATTATCTATACTGTCACCTGATTATACTGTCACTTGGTTATGCTGTAACCTAGTTATACTGTAACCTGGTTATACTGTAACCTGATTATCTATACTGTCACCTGGTTATACTGTAACCTGGTTATCTATACTGTCACCTGGTTATACTGTAACCTGATTATACTGTCACCTGGTTAGCTATACTGTCACCTGGCTATACTGTCACCTGGCTATACTGTCACCTGGTTATACTGTAACCTGATTATACTGTCACCTGGTTATACTGTAACCTGATTATACTGTAATCTGGTTATACTGTAACCTGATTATACGCTCACCTGGTTATACTGTAACCTGATTATCTATACTGTCACCAGATTATACGGTCACCTGGTTATACTGTAAACTGATTATACTATAACCTGGTTATACTGTAAACTGATTATACTGTAACCTGGTTATACTGTAGCCTGGTTATACTGTAACCTGGTTATACTGTAAGCTGGTTATACTGTAGACTTGTTATACTGTAACCTGGTTATACTGTAGCCTTGTTATACTGTAACCTGGTTATACTGTAGCCTAGTTATTTAAACTGTGACCTGGTTATCTATACTGCTGCCTGCACAAACGGCAGCACCTTGTAACAGATAAAAGTCTTTATTTCCACATACTTGGGTTAAAACAGAGTGACATTTCGGGTACACAACCTTTAATCATACATAGCTCAAATAAAATAATGTGTCCTTATATAGGTCCACCTACACTCAGGTGTTTAATCAACACCTAATCACAACACCACCTATAGGATGATCCTATATTGCAACATATGTCAGTCATATTGATTCTATTCGTGTTTTATACAGTGTAGGTTAGGAATTTAAAAACAATACAAAACAATCATAGCAACACAGATATATACACATGAGCCGCCAGCTTCATATAAGCTCTTCTTCAAACAGAATTTCAAAACAGAAATTAAATAAATTCTAAGTAATAGGGTTACAGGGAATTGGCTATAGAAATAACATATAATCCAATTCTTTATTTAAACCTTGGGGTTGCATTGCATTCAATTTATAGATCCAGAATGCCTCTTTCCTTTTTAAGGATCAACTCCCTATCACCTCCCCGATGATAAAAGGCCCTACTTTTGTTATTAACCCCTAATCTGCCACTCCGGACACCGCCACCACCTACATTATCCCTATGAACCCCTAATCTGCTAACCCCAACATCGCCGACACCTACTTTTTATTTATTAACCACTACTCTGCTGCCCCAATGTCGCCAGCACCTAACTACATTTATTAACCCCTAATCTGCCGCTGCCACTATATTAAAGTTATTAACCCCTAAATCTAAGTCTAACCCTAGCCCTAACAACCCACTAACTTAAATATAATTTAAATACATCTAAATAAAATTAATACAATTAAATAAATAATTCCTATTTCAAACTAAATACTTACCTATAAAATAAACCCTAAGCTAGCTACAATATAAATAATAGTTACATTTGTATCTAGCTTAAGATTTATTTTTATTTTACAGGCAACTTTGTATTTATTTTAACTAGGTAGAATAGTTACTAAATAGTTATTAACTATTTAATAACTTCCTAGTTAAAATAAAAACAAATATACCTGTAAAATAAATCCTAACCTAAGTTACAATTACACCTAACACTACACTATAATTAAATAAATTACCTAAACTAACTACAATTAATTACAATTAAATTAAATAAACTAAAGTACGGAAAAAAAAACTAAATTACAGAAAAGAATAAAATAATTACAAGAATTTTAAACTAATTACACCTAATCTAATCCCCCTAATAAAATAAAAAAGCCCCCCAAAATAATAAAAATCCCTACCCTATACTAAATAACAAATAGCCCTTAAAAGGGCTTTTTGCTGGGCATTGCCCCAAAGTAATCAGCTCTTTTACCTGTAAAAAAAAAATACAATACCCCCCCAACATTAAAACCCACCACCCACACACCCAACCCTACTCTAAAACCCACCCAATACCCCCTTAATAAAACCTAACACTAACCCCTTGAAGATTACCCTACCTTGAGACGTCTTCACCAGGCCGGGCACAAGTGGTCCTCCAGAGGGGCAGAAGTCTTCATCCGATCCGGGCAGAATAGGACCTCCAGATGGACAGAAGTCTTCATCCAGGCGGCATCTTCTATCTTCATCCATCCGGAGCGGGTCAATCTTCAAGCCAGCCGACGCGTAGCATCCTCTTCTTCCGACAACTCCCGACGAATGAAGGTTCCTTTAAATGACATCATCCAAGATGGCGTCCCTTGAATTCCGATTGGCTGATAGAATCCTATCAGCCAATCGGAATTAAGGTAGGAAAAATCCTATTGGCTGATCCAATCAGCCAATACAATTGAGCTTGCATTCTATTGGCTGATTGGAACAGCCAATAGAATGCGAGCTCAATCCAATTGGCTGATTGGATCAGCCAATAGGATTTTTCCTACCTAGAATCCTATCAGCCAATCGGAGTGCAAGGGACGCCATCTTGGATGACATCATTTAAAGGAACCTTCATTCGTCGGGAGTCGTCGGAAGAAGACGATGCTCCACGTCGGCTGGCTTGAAGATGGACCCGCTCCGCTCCGGATGGATGAAGATAGAAGATGCCGCCTGGATGAAGACTTCTGCCCGTCTGGAGGTCCTCTTCTGCCCGGATCGGATGAAGACTTCTGCCCCTCTGGAGGAGGACCACTTCTGCCAGGCTGGGTGAAGACGTCTCAAGGTGTAGGGTGATCTTCAAGGGGGTAGTGTAAGGTTTTATTAAGGGGGTATTGGGTGGGGGGTTTTAATTTTGGGAGGGGGTATTGTATTTTTTTTTTTTTACAGGTAAAAGAGCTGATTACTTTGGGGCAATGCCCAGCAAAAAGCCCTTTTAAGGGCTATTTGTAATTTAGTATAGCGTAGGGATTTTTATTATTTTGGGGGGCTTTTTTACTTTATTAGGGGGATTATTTTATTATTTTCTGTAATTTAGTGGGGCGGGTTTTTTCGTACTTCAGTTTATTTAATTTAATTGTAATTAATTGTAGTTAGTTTAGGTAATTTATTTAATTATAGTGTAGTGTTAGGTGTAATTTTAACTTAGGTTAGGATTATTTTGTAGGTATATTTGTATTTATTTTAACTAGGAAGTTATTAAATACTGAGACAGGATGCAGTCTCAGAATTGTGATGTCAGCACTTATTATTTAAAGGGCCTCTGTTCAGTATGCTTTGCCTTTGCGTTGTCTCAGTCCTGTTTGTGAGAGTTCCTGTGTAATACCTGGCTGTCTGACGTCCTTCCTGGTTCCTGATCCCTGGCTTGATCCTGACTCTGCTGTTTTCCTTGTTCCTGATTCCGGCTCGTATGACTATTCGCTTTGGCTCCTGACTTGGCTCGTCTCACTACCAGCTCTGGTTTTGACTCCTGGCTTGTTATTTGACTTGTGGACTTTTTATTATTTTTTGTTATTAATAAAGGTGTGATTATTTTTGCACTTCTCGTCTCAGTCTGATTCCTGGCACCATGACATTTCGCAAAGGCCATGAATCCTGATGGTGATAATAATCCACCTTTACCTGGCATCATTTCCAGGATGGATGAACAGGATCACCGCTTGGATCAATTTGAACTAGCGCTGTAAACCCTGCTGACTCGCAACTGCACATTTGGACCAAAGTGTTCCACAAGTTATGGCTGCTCCTGTTTCCGCTGCTGCACCTAGTCCTACCAGGAGCATGTCCGGTTCTGCACCTCTACCTCAGCGATATGGAGGCAATCCTATTCAGTGCAGAGGGTTTTTGAACCAGGTGGGAATTTACTTTGAGATGTTACCTCAGGCGTTGCCCTCTGACAGAGCTAAGGTGGGATTTCTCATCTCGTTACTATCTGACACAGCACTTGCCTGGGCTAATCCCTTGTGGGAGACTAATAAACCTGTGATTTCAAATTACCCTGAATTTGTGGCCTCCTTTCGAAGGGTATTTGATGTTCCGGCTCACTCCTCCTCTGCTGCTAAACAACTCATGTCCATTCAGCAAGGTACAAGATCTGTTGCTCAGTATGCTATTGAATTCAGTACGCTTGCTGCAGAGGTTGGTTGGAACAATGAAGCCCTTGTTGCCGCCTTCTTTCATGGGCTCTCTGATGCAATTAAATGACGAAGGATCCATGGATCCTGACAAGTTATCTGCAGTTCTGCAGTGGCCTTGCCCAGTTGGTCTTCGGTCTATTTAACGTTTTTTGGGGTTCGCCAATTACTATAGAAAGTTCATTAAAAACTTTTCTTCCTTGGTCAAACCTATCACAGACATGACCCGTAAAGAGAAGGATCCACTCCATTGGTCACCTACTGCCATTAAGGCCTTTGACAGTCTTAAGACTGCCTTTGCTGCCGCTCCAGTTCTGGCTCATCCTAACCCTGTCCTGCCTTTCGTTCTTGAGGTCGATGCGTCTTAGACTGGAGTAGGTGCCCTCTTGTCTCAACGTCCTATGCCTGACGGTTCCTTGCATTTGTGTGGTTTGTTATCTAAGAAATTGTCTCCAGCGGAGTGCAATTCTGAAATTGGCGACAGGGAATTACTGGCCATAATTTTGGCACTCAAGGAATGGAAGCATCTTCTCAAGGGTACTAGCGTGCCAGTGCTCATACTTACTGACCACAAGAATTTAACTTATCTATCTGTAGCAAAACGTTTGTCGCCCCGACAGTCCAGATAGCCGCTATTTTTGTCTCGGTTTAATTATGTGGTCTCCTACCTGCCTGGTAGTAAGAATGTTAGGGCTGATGCCCTCTCTCGACAATTTTCACCTCTGTCCAAGGAAGAGTCTGTACCTACTCCTGTTATACCTCCTGACCATATTTTAGCTACCATACGTACTAATTTGACTTCTCCCTTGGGGGAGGAGATCCTGGCTGCACCTCCTGAGAAACCTAATGTAAGTGTTTTGTTCCTGAGAATCTTCAAACTAAACTTTTGCACACTTACCACTATCCTAAAGCCGCAGGTCACCCAGGCAAGAACCAAATGATTTGGTCTATCACTCGACAATTCTGGTGGCCAGGCCTTCGTTCTGATGTTGCTGCGTATGTTGCCTCCTGCTCAGTTTGTGCACAGGATAAGACTTCTCGACATCTTCCTGTGGGTCTTCTTCAACCTATTGCTAATGGTGAGCGTCCTTGGACACATCTTTCCATGGACTTCATTGTCGAGCTCCCTGTTTCCAATGGCAATACTGTTATCCTTATGGTGTTTGACCGTTTTTCTAAAATGTCATATTGCATTCCCTTGATGAAGTTGCCTACCGCTCAGGAGCTTGCTTAAATTTTTGCCCGGGAGGTCTTCCGTTTACATGGGTTACCCAAGGATATAGTGTCGGACCGGGGTAGCCAGTTTGTCTCCAGATTTTGGCGTTCCTTTTGTGCTCAAATGGGGATCCAGCTTTCCTTCTCCTCGGCATATCACCCTCAATCCAATGGGGCTGCGGAATGGTCTAATCAAGCTCTGGAACAGTTCCTCCATTGCTATGTCTCAGATCACCATAATAATTGGTCTGAACTGTTACCTTGGGCAGAGTTTGCTCGTAATAGTGCTATTAATGCTTCCTCCAAGTTATCCCCGTTCATGGCGAATTATGGGTTTCAACCATCCTTGTTGCCCGATTCATTCATGTCTCAGGGTATTCCAGCTTTGGAGGAGCATCTCCGGCAACTCCGTTCCACGTGGGTGCAGATTCAGGATTGCCTTCATCGTTCTATGCAGCGCCAAAAGTTCCAGGCTGATCGTAGGCGTCTGCCCGCGCCTTCCTAACAGGTTGGTGAGAGTTTGGCTGTCCTCCCGCAACTTGAAGCTTCGTGTGCCTTCCAATAAACTGGTTCCCCGTTATGTTGGTCGTTTTCGAATACTCCCGACGGGTCAATCCTGTGGCCTACGCTCTTGACCTTCCTCCTGCAATGCATATCTCCAATGTTTTTCATGTCTCCCTCTTGAAACCATTGGTTTGTAATCGGTTTAAGACTGTGTTGCCTCGTCCCCGTCCTATCTTTGATGACAACCATGAGGAGTATGAGGTCTGCAGCATTATTGACTCTCGTATGTCCAGGGGCCATGTACAGTATTTGGTTCACTGGAGGGGCTACGGTCCGGAGGAGCGTTCTTGGGTTCCCTCCTCTGATGTTCATGCTCCCGCCCTCCTCCATGCCCGTTTCCCCAATAAGCCTTTTGTCCTTCCGCGGGGGAGGGGTAGTTGAGGGAAGGGTACCGTCAGGGTTTTTTTCCTGTTTTGTTTGCCATGTGCTGCTGGCAGCCATTTTACTCACCTCTCTTGCTGACTATGGTGCATTGTGGGGGATGCTGCTCATTTCCTGCACTTCCTTTTATGGCCAGACTGGTGTGCATCATCTGTGTGAGACAGGATGCAGTCTCAGAATTGTGATGTCATCACTTATTATTTAAAGGGCCTCTGTTCAGTATGCTTTGCCTTGTCTCAGACCTGTTTGTGAGAGTTCCTGTGGATTACCTGGCTGTCTGACGTCCTTCCTGGTTCCTGATCCCTGGCTTGTTCCTGACTCTGCTGTTTTCCTTGTTCCTGATTCCGGCTCGTCTGACTATTTGCTTTGGCTCCTGACTCGGCTCGTCTGACTACCAGCTCTGGTTTTGACTCCTGGCTTGTTATTTGACTTGTGGACTTTTTATTATTTTTTGTTATTAATAAAGGTGTGATTATTTTGCACTTCTTATCTCAGTCTGATTCCTGGCACCCTGACAAGTGATTATTTTATTTTTGTTTATCATTTGGGTTAGCTGTTTTGTATTCTCTTTTAGGTTGGCACGTGGTCATTTGAGGTTTATTCTTAATCTGTTTCAACATTATGCATGCATAAGTATTTTTATACTACATACTATATGAAGATTTGACACTGCAAGCAAGTCTTTGTTTTGGGCAATATAGCGGTATTTTTCTCCTCCTATTTCTTTTTGATTATTCCTAATCTGTCAAAACTTAATAAGAATCCTTTAGAAACCTCAACAACAACACAAAATTCTATTGGAATATTTGCACATATTTATATATTTATTTTATAACTGTGTAAATCTAAAACTAAACGCCAAGACTAATTTAATCACACAACGGACAAAAACCTATAAGTCAGATATGAGTTTAAATTATACACCGTTCCACATGAGTGAACTCATTTTTGCCATTCTACTTGGTGTAGCTCATAGCACAAAGCCAAGTAAAATCTAAGCTACAAAAGTAAATTATTCAGAGAAATCCCAGGAGCTGCACTGATGAGCAGGAAATCTTGCGGTGTTATCAGGGTGGTCACCATTATGTAAATGTCACATTGCTTCATAATAGTAAAAACTGATTTTGATATATATACATTATATGAGAGAGTGTGAGAGTGTGATAGTGAGAGTGTGTGAGAGATGAGTGTGTGCATATATACAGTATATGAGAGAGATGAGTGTGTGCATATATACAGTATATGAGAGAGTGTGAGAGTGTGAGAGTGAGAGAGTGTGAGAGAGTGTGAGAGAGAGTGAGAGATGAGTGTGTGCATATATACAGTATATGAGAGAGTGTGAGAGTGAGAGAGTGTGATAGTGAGAGTGTGTGAGAGATGAGTGTGTGCATATATACAGTATATGAGAGAGTGAGAGAGTGTGAGAGATGAGTGTGTGCATATATACAGTATATGAGAGAGTGAGAGAGTGTGAGAGAGAGTGAGAGATGAGTGTGTGCATATATACAGTATATGAGAGAGTGAGAGAGTGTGAGAGAGAGTGAGAGATGAGTGTGTGCATATATACAGTATATGAGAGCGTGAGAGTGTGAGAGAGAGTGAGAGATGAGTGTGTGCATATATACAGTGTATATATATATATATATATATATATATATATATCTCAAGAGAGAGGCAGAGGATGTACATTGCATAATGTATGATTTGTTTTCCCTAAAAGATAAAATCTTAGAAATCAAATAGTTTCCCCCAAGCACTTTGACCTATGTTCCCAGTGGAAAACTCATCTGCATATGTGCAATCTGTTATTTATGCAATTCTAGTAAAACATATTTACATATCATTGCATAACACTCTAAAATTCAATGGTCAGCAATATTATGAAACCATTTGAATTTTGATAATAATTTAGTTATCCCTCACCTTTAAGGAAAACTCATCTGCAGCCTGTGCAATTATAGTATTTAACTAAGATGACATTTACTGGGAACAGGATAAGATGATTTATTGATACATTAAAAACTCCTTGTCCTTGTTTTTAATATCAAAGGAAAATATCAGGTTTATTTATATCTGTTCAGTTGGACGAGAGACCGATTTGCAAAGAATCAGTGTCTGTTAGGTAATTTCTGTAGCTTCTTTACTAAAAGGCAAACCAAGGAAAGCAGCTTCAGTATAGACACAGATCCTATAGAGAAGCTTTTCAAGTGGTTTAAATAAAGCAAACAGATTCCAATAGACCTTAACAGTGAATCTGGTAGAAAAAAACTACATTTATTCCTACCTGATAAATTATTTTCTTTTGAGGTGGTGAGAGTCCACAAGATCATTACTTCTGGGATTCAACTCACTGCCACTAGGAGGAGCCAAAGATTTCCCAATACTCCAAGAATATTCTATCCCTCCCTACTCACTGATAATCCAGTTTTACATATACTCAAGAAGGAGAAAGGTAGGAAAGGACAAAACAAGGAAATTAGGTGCAAAGCAAAAAAAGCAGCAAGAAAAAATAACGGACATAACAAAAAAAGGAGGAATGGGGGGTCTCATGGACTCTCACCACCTTGAAAGAAATTAATTTATCAGGTAAGAATACATTTTGTTTTCTTTTGTAAGGTGTTGAGAGTTCACAAGTTCATTACTTCAGGCAAACTAATACCCAAGCAGTGGCATCCACGAGTAATGAGGGAGGTATAAAGAAAAATTGAAAGAAGGCAAGTACCTAATTTCCAGACACCAAGTATTTAGGGGATGACCATGTTGCTGCCTTGCACATTTGTTTTACTGAAGCCTCATTTTTGATGATCTAGTAGAATGAACAGTAAAACGATTTGGAGGAGACATGCTGATTAGGAATTTAAAGCTTCAGTGGTTAAACTAGCTTTGTGGTTGATGACCTTTTTGTGGACCTGAAAAATAGAGTAGAAGACAGTCTAAACTCTTTATACTTTAGAGCACAAACTACATTTACTTATGTAAACCTAGGTAATAAAAGATTATCTTTTTAAAGAATAATCATTTTCAAGTAGACTGTCCCTTTAAGCATCTCTGATAAAGCACATGTACGCATGCGCGAAACGCGTCAGATAAGGCGTTTATCTTTTGTGCACCCTAAGCAAGTATCCAATAAACTAATGGATATACTATGAGACCCAGCGTTTTCTTTTCTCACCTCATGTGTCCCTTTAAATACACTAGATGTGCAAAAAACATATAGATATTCATATTTATAAGTACAAGATACAAAGCATAATTGTTCTTTTATCGTAAAATGGCCTGAACATGGAAGTTTCATGGGCATCTATATCCCAGCATAATTGACTAAGCATTTCCTCCCAACACGTCTCACTGTTTTTTCTAGCAAATTAAATGCTGGCTAGGTTTAATCAAAATACTCAAAACTTATAAATATGAAAATAACAGCAAGGTACAGTGCACTGAATACAGCACATTTTGATTTGTATTAGGTGTAATTCAAGTTTAAACATATGCTGGGTTCTACCTGTGTTCTTCGTCCTTTATTGAGAACTTTTACATAGCAGAGAGCTCTCATTATTTCTATAAGAGACATTTCACCACTTGCAGGGACAGTCCCTTTTGCACAGAATTCCATTAGGGCTGCCCCTGCGAGTGTTGGAGTGGAAAACCACGTCTAGTCTAACAAGTTTTTAGACCTGGCCCCCTAGTTAGGTCTGGCACTTACTAAAGCCAGCAATTTGTATACTTGCTGGTTGCCAGATCGTAGATGTCCTCTAAAAGGTAATGTACTCATTGTGCACCTTCAGAACCATGGACAGCCCCCAGATGCCAGTGGCCTGATATTAGACGTATCCTGTTGGTCTTCCTGTGTCTGTTTGTGCCTTGTTTGTAAGGATTTGAAAAAAATTTAATGTACCAAACAAGTTTGGAATAAAGTTTGATTTTTTACCGTACCAGTGAGTTCCTGCTTTTTGTTCTCTCATCTGGCCTATTACCCGTAGTGCTGTACACAGTGTGGAAAACCATGAAAGCCTTATAAAACATTCATCTCAATGAATTCATAAAGGATTTATATTCAACTTATAGACTGAATAGAAAATAACCTTTATGAACAATGGTTCAGTAGCAGTGAATGAGATGACATTAGAAATGGTCCAGTGGCAGTGAATGAGATGAGGTGAGAGATGATCCAGTGGCAGTGAATGGGATGAGGTAAGAGATGATCCAGTGGCAGTGAATGAGATGAGGTGAGAGATGATCCAGTGGCAGTGGTGAATGAGATGAGGTGAGAGATGATCCAGGAGCAGTGAATGAGGTGAGAGATGATCCAATGGCAGTGGATGTGATGAGGTGAGAGATGATCCAGTTGCAGTAATTTAGATAAGGTGACAAAAGGTCTGACAGCAGTGAATGAGATGACGGGACAGAATGTCTGGTAGCAGTGAATGAGATGACGGGACAGAATGTCTGGTAGCAGTGAATGAGATGAAAGGTTGTGCAGTTTTAGTACAATGGTTGTGCAAGGGACCCAACACTGAGGATATTATTGTATGAAAGGTGTTTCCTCACTGTATAGTAGTTGTAATGGTGTATGTAATATTAATGAGGCTATAGTGTATCATTAACAAATCTAGCATTCTGTGTACACTGTATATTGCGCTATGTAACACAAAGTTCCAGTTTTCTATGTTAGATAAGCGCATCTAAACACTGTTTTATGTAATGAAAACAACAGCTATCTAAATATGCTAATGACGTCTGATGGTCCTGTGTACTATACAGAATAAATTCTATAATGATGTCAATACAACATCTTTCCCAGCTAATGATAATATTTGCTAATTTGGTAACTGGATATACTAGTGAATACGGTGGCACCCCAGGGATTAGCAACCAGCTGGAGCCGTGTTATCATCCTTGTGTGAATGGCAACATGATTAGAAGATGGCATGTGAGCAGATGGGCAGGTCTCCTCTCTGTGCCTGGAGACTGGCAGCGCATCAGGCGGGTGAAGAAGTACACAATCAGGATGCGAGTCATCTGCCAGCTGGACATTCACGTCGCCAGCATTCCGCTAAACATTCACTGCCTGATTTATTCACTCATTTTATATCAGCTCTGCTGGCAGCTAATAATGGTGAAACAAGAGAACAAAACAGCTCTCTACTGTGCTCATCTCATACTGTGCAGCCTGCTAGTCTCTGCCTGTCCCTGTGCAGCCTGTTATTCTCTGCCTGTCCCTGTGCAGCCTGTTATTCTCTGCCTGTCCCTGTGCAGCCTGCTAGTCTCTGCCTGTCCCTGTGCAGCCTGCTAGTCTCTGCCTGTCCCTGTGCAGCCTGCTAGTCTCTGCCTGTCCCTGTGCAGCCTGCTAGTCTCTGCCTGTCCCTGTGCAGCCTGCTAGTCTCTGTCTGTCCCTGTGCAGCCTGCTAGTCTCTGCCTGTCCCTGTGCAGCCTGTTAGTCTCTGCCTGTCCCTGTGCAGTCTGTTAGTCTCTGCCTGTCCCTGTGCAGTCTGTTAGTCTCTGCCTGTCCCTGTGCAGCCTGCTAGTCTCTGCCTGTCCCTGTGCAGCCTGCTAGACCTTGCCTGTCCCTGTGCAGCCTGCTAGTCCTTGCCTGTCCCTGTGCAGCCTGCTAGTCTCTGCCTGTCTCTGTGCAGCCTGCTAGTCTCTGCCTGTCCCTGTGCAGCCTGTTAGTCTCTGCCTGTCCCTGTGCAGCCTGCTAGTCTCTGCCTGGTCCTGTGCAGCCGGCTAGTCTCTGCCTGTTCCTGTGCAGCCTGTTAGTCTCTGCCTGTCTCTGTGCAGTCTGTTATTCTCTGCCTGTCCCTGTGCAGCCTGCTAGTCTCTGCCTGTCCCTGTGCAGCCTGCTAGTCTCTGCCTGTCCCTGTGCAGCCTGCTAGTCTCTGCCTGTCCCTGTGCAGCCTGCTAGTCTCTGCCTGTCCCTGTGCAGCCTGCTAGTCTCTGCCTGTTCCTGTGCAGCCAGTTACTCGCTGCCTGTCCCTGTGCAGCCTGTTACTCGCTGCCTGTCCCTGTGCAGCCTGTTAGTCTCTGCCTGTCCCTGTGCAGCCTGCTAGTCTCTGCCTGTCCCTGTGCAGCCTGCTAGTCTCTGCCTGTCCCTGTGCAGCCTGTTATTCTCTGCCTGTTCCTGTGCAGTCTATTAGTCTCTGCCTGTCCCTGTGCAGCCTGTAAGTCTCTGCCTGTCCCTGAGCAACCTGTAAGTCTCTGCCTGTCCCTGTGCAGCCTGCTAGTCTCTACCTGTCCCTGTGCAGCCTGTTAGTCTCTGCCTGTCCCTGTGCAGCCTGTTATTCTCTGCCTGTCCCTGTGCAGTCTATTAGTCTCTGCCTGTCCCTGTGCAGCCTGTAAGTCTCTGCCTGTCCCTGAGCAACCTGTAAGTCTCTGCCTGTCCCTGTGCAGCCTGTTGTCTCTGCCTGTCCCTGTGCAGCCTGTTAGTCTCTGCCTGTCCCTGTGCAGCCTGTTGTCTCTGCCTGTCCTTGTGCCGCCTGTTAGTCCCTTCCTGTACTTACGCAGTCTGGAGCCTGTGCCTGTCCCTGTGCAGCCTGTTGTCTCTGCCTGTCCTTGTGCCGCCTGTTAGTCCCTTCCTGTACTTACGCAGTCTGGAGCCTGTGCCTGTCCCTGTGCAGCCTGTTAGTCTCTGCCTGTCCCTGTCCAGCCTGTTAGTCTATTCCTGTACTTATGCAGTCTGGAGCCTGTGCCTGTCCCTGTTCAGCCTGTTAGTCTCTGTCTGTCCCTGTGCAGCCTGCTAGTCTCAGCCTGTCCCTGTGCAGCCGGTTAGTCTCTGCCTGTCCCTGTGCAGCCTGCTATTCTCTGCCTGTCCTTGTGCCGCCTGTTAGTCCCTTCCTGTACTTAGGCAGTCTGGAGCCTGTGCCTGTCCCTGTGCAGCCTGCTAGTCTCTGCCTGTCCTTGTGCCGCCTGTTAGTCCCTTCCTGTACTTAGGCAGTCTGGAGCCTGTGCCTGTCCCTGTTCAGCCTGTTAGTCTCTGCCTGTCCCTGTCCAGCCTGTTAGTCTATTCCTGTACTTACACAGTCTGGAGCCTGTGCCTGTCCCTGTGCAGCCTGTTAGTCTCTGCCTGTCCCTGTGCAGTCTGTTATTCTCTGCCTGTCCCTGTGCAGCCTGCTAGTCTCTGCCTATCCCTGTGCAGCCTGCTAGTCTCTGCCTGTCCCTGTGCAGCCTGCTAGTCTCTGCCTGTCCCTGTGCAGCCTGCTAGTCTCTGCCTGTCCCTGTGCAGCCTGTTATTCTCTGCCTGTCCCTGTGCAGCCTGCTAGTCTCTGCCTGTCCCTGTGCAGCCTGCTAGTCTCTACCTGTCCCTGTGCAGCCTGCTAGTCTCTAACTGTCCCTGTGCAGCCTGCTAGTCTCTACCTGGCCCTGTGCAGCCTTCTAGTCTCTGCCTGTCCCTGTGCAGCCTGCTATTCTCTGCCTGTCCCTGTGCAGCCTGCTATTCTCTGCCTGTCCCTGTGCAGCCTGCTAGTCTCTGCCTGTCCCTGTGCAGCCTGCTAGTCTCTGCCTGTCCCTGTGCAGCCTGCTAGTCTCTGTCTGTCCCTGTGCAGACGGTTAGTCTCTGTCTGTCCCTGTGCAGCCGGTTAGTCTCTGCCTGTCCTTGTGCCGCCTGTTAGTCCCTTCCTGTACTTAGGCAGTCTGGAGCCTGTGCTTGTCCCTGTGCAGCCTGTTAGTCTCTGCCTGTCCCTGTCCAGCCTGTTAGTCTATTCCTGTACTTACACAGTCTGGAGCCTGTGCCTGTCCCTGTTCAGCCTGTTAGTCTCTGCCTGTCCCTGTGCAGTCTGTTATTCTCTGCCTGTCCCTGTGCAGCCTGCTAGTCTCTGCCTGTCCCTGTGCAGCCTGCTAGTCTCTGCCTGTCCCTGTGCAGCCTGCTAGTCTCTGCCTGTCCCTGTGCAGCCTGTTATTCTCTGCCTGTCCCTGTGCAGCCTGCTAGTTTCTGCCTGTCCCTGTGCAGCCTGCTAGTCTATACCTGTCCCTGTGCAGCCTGCTAGTCTCTGCCTGTCCCTGTGCAGCCTGCTAGTCTCTGCCTGTCCATGTGCAGCCTGCTAGTCTCTGCCTGTCCCTGTGTAGCCTGTTATTCTCTGCCTGTCCCTGTGCAGCCTGCTAGTCTCTGCCTGTCCCTGTGCAGCCTGCTAGTCTCTGCCTGTCCCTGTGCAGCCTGCTAGTCTCTGCCTGTCCCTGTGCAGCCTGCTAGTCTCTGCCTGTCCCTGTGCATCCTGCTAGTCTCTGCCTGTCCCTGTGCAGCCGGTTAGTCTCTGCCTGTCCCTTTGTAGCCTGCTAGTCTCAGCCTGTCCCTGTGCAGCCGGTTAGTCTCTACCTGTCCCTGTGCAGCCTGCTAGTCTCTGCCTGTCCTTGTGCCGCCTCATCTGTTACCTGTGGTCTCTCTTTTTGCTTTTCCAGATTGTTAGCTGTGCTTGTACCAGTCCTGTCTGCTTTCTAGACTGCAGCCTATACAGCAAGCACATCCTGTTTTCATTTGCTGCAGCCATATGTGCTGGTCCATTTGCAGATATTGTAAGTCTCCTGGCAATCCCGGAAATTGGTTCAGTGAATCTGATACTCTCCTACCAGAACATGACCAATTCATTGACACTCAGGAGACAACAGATACAGAAGATCTATTTTACAAGAATAAGCAAGACGTGCAGCCTGAGCACCATAAAGTATTTAGTGTTAGTGGCTATTAATTTGCATAGCTATAAATAACGTAACGTGACCAGGACACTATTCTTCATATTAACAGATCTAATGATATGGAATATACAGCAGAGGATTAAGGATATTTCTATAAAAAGCTAAAACATTACTCCAGTCGCTCGCGCAGAGATACAACAATCTTTAGCTTCTCTCGGGTACCTGTTAAAATATTTTTGCACAGAGAGAAGTTGCCCCAGGCGTTCTCCTGGCAGTCGCACATCACACTGTCTCAGCATCGCGGGCAAATACCCTGGAGCATAAAATACGTTCATTGTAAGACACTTGCATTGCTGACTTTTTAACACAAGCAACAAAAGGTCAAACCATTTCCCATTTTCTATCTTGTCAATTACCTCAATGAAGTTGTGATCCTATCTGCTGAGCAAAGGACTTAAACCTAATTCTTTATCCTTATTTAATGACACGTCCCCTGCCATCGGCTACATAATGATGCTCACTCACTGTAAGACTCCATGTTCTTGAAATGACAAGTTGGTCGCCTTCAATATAAAATGATTAACAAAAAGAAATAGAATCAGACAGATGTCACGATACTACTTTCAAGACTTGTACTACAGAGAATTTTAATTAGACCACAAGTTTGTTCTCCGTGGTATCTTCACAATTAACTGGCGTCATGTAATTAAAAGATTCATCAATTGGAAATTATCACTTTCACTTTTAAAAAAAAGTGAAGTGACATGCAGGTTGGATATTAAAGGGACACTCAAGTCCAAATTAAACTTTCATTATTCAGATAGAGCAGCAATTTTAAACAACTTTCCAATTTACTTCCATTAACAAAATGTGCACAGTCTTTTTAGTCACCAGCTCCTACTGAGCATATGCAAGAATAAGTGTGTATGCATTTGTGATTGGCTGATGGCTGTCACATGGTACGTGTATGCATTTGTGATTGGCTGATGGCTGTCACATGGTACAGGGGGAGTAGTAATAGACATACATTTTAAAATTGTCAGAAAAAAATAAACTACTCTTTTCAAATTTAGACTAAGTGCTATTGCATTGTCTTGTTATCTTGCATTTGTTGATTATGCAAATCTACTGTGTTGACTGGTCCTTTAAGGGTTAGAGGCCTTTTTATCAAAGGTCTGTCGGACCTGATCCGACAGTGTAGATCAGGTCCGACAGACCTCACTGAATGCGGAGAGCATTACGCTCTCCGTATTCAGCATTACACCAGCAGCTCTGGTGCAAAGCCACCCCCTGCAGATTCGCGGCCAATCGGCCCCCAGCAAGGGGTGTACCCGATCGGGTTGAATTGTGGCGATCTCTGTCCGTCTGCTCAGAGCAGGTAGACAGGGTTATGGAGCAGCGGTCTTTAGACACAGGCCCTCAAACTCCGTTCAAGCTTAATAAATGGGCCTCTGTAACTGAGCCGAGTGACGTTACGTTACCGTGGTCTTAAACTAGAGCAGTTTTTGGGGTCAGTCCACATTTAACCCTTAGGCTGCCAGAGAGAACTACAAAACATTGCACCACAATACACTGGATCACAAGCAGAAATGATTTAGCCCACAAGGGACAAGACTGAACACACAGATCTCTTCTTCTTTTCCAGTTAAAAGATAGATTAACAGAATCAAACTACATTATTTTGTCAGGCTGCCCCTGTCCACCAACAGAGTAGATAGACGTGTCACTGTCAGCCAATGATCAGGATAATTTGGGCATCAAATATGTACTTCAGCTTTAATTTAAAATAGTTTTGACAACGTTTTCACATAAACTTATTTAAACCTTTAGAACTAGGTATTGCATCTGTCTTCTATAAAGATAATAGGCATCCTGTAGGTGACTGGGTGCAGGAGGTAGTTGAGGTGGGTCACACAATGCTCTTCCTTTTGACCCACCCTTCACTCCACCATACATATTTTTTACAGCTGACCAGTATCATTATCCTCTTGTTGCCAGTAATACACATTTCTTTAATTTACCTCTTTTGCCAGTAACACACACAGCAGTAATTTGACCACACCCTTAACAGCCAGTAGCACACAGTAGCAGAGATTTATCACAGTGGTTACATGTAACTCATACAGAGTAGTGTTATAACACTCCCCATAACCAATAAAATATTTATGTATTAGTACCTATTAGTTAGGTACTAATATATGTATGGTAAATAGTATATATTAGTTATATACTATTTACCTTACATGTAATAGTACCTGTTATATATTATTTACCTTACATGTATTAGTACCTATTAGCTACATACTATTTACCTTACATGTATTAGTACCTGTTATATATTATTTACCTTACATGTATTAGTACCTATTAGCTACATACTATTTACCTTACATGTATTAGTACCTGTTATATATTATTTACCTTACATGTATTAGTACCTATTAGCTACATACTATTTACCTTACATATATTAGTACCTATTAATTATAACATGTATTAGTACCTATTAGCTACATACTATTTACCTTACATGTATTAGTACCTATTATATACTATTTACCTTACATGTATTAGTACCTGTTATATATTATTTACCTTACATGTATTAGTACCTATTAGCTACATACTATTTACCTTACATGTATTAGTACCTGTTATATATTATTTACATTACATGTATTAGTACCTGTTATATATTATTTACCTTACATGTATTAGTACCTGTTATATATTATTTACCTTACATGTATTAGTACCTATTAGCTACATACTATTTACCTTACATGTATTAGTACCTGTTATATATTATTTACCTTACATGTATTAGTACCTGTTATATATTATTTACCTTACATGTATTAGTACCTATTAGCTACATACTATTTACCTTACATGTATTAGTACCTGTTATATATTATTTACCTTACATGTATTAGTACCTATTAGTTACATACTATTTACCTTACATGTATTAGTACCTATTAGCTATATACTATTTACCTTACATGTATTAGTACCTATTAGCTATTGTGGCAAACCTAGCCACTTCTGGACTATAACGTAAGAAAGGTTGTCTGTGACAGACCCTTCGGTCAGGACTGAAAGTGTTAACTTTATTTTCTAACCACAAGTGGCTGGCTCCAGCTACAATCTAATTAATGCTTAGCATTCTATTGTTTGATCACCCCCAGAGAGAAACGCCTAAGTGATAAGGAGAGTCAAGAGTGTCCTGTGGTTGAAGTGTTTAAGTAATATAATCCTATTGTATCATGTCAAGGGCGCTTCTCCCTTTTATCTAATGTACAACATTCTTTCCACCCCCATCTGGGGGGGGGGGGGGGGGTCAAAAACCTGTATAAATCTGTATGCTGCCTTAAAATAAAGTGTTATTCTGTTTAAAACCTGAAAACTGGCTGGGTTGTGAACTGCTGATTCCCTATGCAGGACATTGTTCCCTGGTGTTAACCCTTGGTATCCGGTTGGTACCGTTACAATTGGTGGCAAGCGACGGAATGAACCTTATCGCCCAGAAGAGCAACTACACAAGCCAGTAACCTCAGGAAGAGGGGGATTACTACAATACTGACTAAGATGGAAGGAGTACCAGGGACCGAAGTGAATGGAGATGGATTATTCTAAGCTAAAGAGACAAACGTAAAAGGAACTGCTAGAAGCCAGGGGAAAGATAGGCAGCAGCAAACCCAAGGCTATATTAATTGCTGAGCTGATGGAGGGAGACAGAGCTCGCAGCGCTACGCCTCCAGCAGCCATGGAGGAGACCCTATACCAGAGGGAAATGAGGACCAGGCTGGAATTTTTACCCCAACCTGTACCACGGGATATGCTATCCGTGGTAATGGCAGATGTGCAGGAGTACGTGATGGCACACAGTCCGCGGAATGCATCCTCCCGAGCAGAATCCATTTTGGACGCACTCAGCAACCCAGTAAGACCCAAAATCCCATACCATGCATTTAAAATGTTTTGTGAGGAGAAGGATGAGATTGATGGGTATTTACAGGATTTTGAGAGACTGTGCGAGTTACATGATTTGGAGCAGTCCGTATGGGTGCCGGTGCTAGCAGGCAAGCTAGCCGGTAGGGCAGCGGAAGCGTATCGCGCTGTACCCAGGGAGGACAGCAAGGATTACGCTAAAGTGAAGAGAGCGATCTTGGAAAGATATGCCATTACCTCAGAGGCATACCGGCGCAAGTTTAGAGGCCTGCGCAAGCCAGAAAGAGATTCCCATGCAGAGTGGGCCCACAAGCTGGATCAAGCATCTCAGGGGTGGATACAGGCCAGCCAAGCTACCACCATGGAAGAATTGCGACAACTGATGCTGTTGGAGCAATTCTTTAACGGCTTGTCCCCAGAAGCCCAAGAATGGGTGAGAGATCGAAAACCCCTCACCTTAACCGAAGCAGCCAGATTAGCAGACCAGCATTTTGATGCCAGGAGGCACCATGGACTACAGCCTAACAACAGACGGGCTAATATACAATGCCACACCTGCAAGCAGTGGGGACATATGGCACGTGAGTGCACCCAAAATCGGAGCAGACAAGCTTGGAACCAGGTCAGACAGAACCTGGCCCCAAGGGCGGCTGCTCACCATTACCAAACGGAGCCAGCCGCTCATGAGGTGTTGAGCACCCAAGCCGAGGAACCCCTGGGAATTCTGCATGAGGTGATGTCGGTCCAGGGACTTCGGGATTCGGGAGCTACTTTAACCCTGATAGCTCCCCATTTGGTGCCGGATACAGCACCCACTGGCGGATCCGTGGCAGTACGAGGGGCAGGGGGAGCAGTATACCGATTGCCCACTGCTAGAGTGGAGTACAGACCCCCAGTCACCCCAGCAGCTGCCAGTTACCAACCCCCGGCGCACCGCTATACCACACGGCCTCCGGCCACGAACTACCCTCAGAGAGCCCGGTTCAATTCGCGGGGCTACTCACAACCTATTCGGTGCTTTGGATGTAAGCAACTAGGGCACAAAAGACCAGAGTGTCCCCTAAATGCAGCGAATCAAGCACAGTCCTGGAGAAGACCCGCTGGCGGAATCCCACATAAACCTCAGCCTGTGGCCCGCTACGTAGAGGCGCCAGAATGCTGGGGCAGCCTACATGAAGCAGACCCCGTGCAAGCTGCCCACCGGAATAACCGGCAACGGGTTAAAGTGAATGGGAAGGAGGTCAGTTGTCTACGGGATACTGGTGCTACCATGACCTTGCTTCAAGAGAACTTGGTGCCTGAGAAACAGCACACTGGAGACACTGTGGCTGTGAGGGTAGCAGGGGGCACTGTGTTCCGCCTACCTGTTGCCAGGGTACATTTGGATTGGGGAGTGGGCGCTAGACTTGTGAATGTGGGGGTCAAGAAGGACTTACCTGCTGATGTTCTCCTTGGAAATGACTTGGCCCCCCTTGTTTCTGCCTATGCTCCCATGGATCCCGCTAATGTTAACCCTGTGACTACCCAAGCCCAGTCCCTCCGGGAAGAGACGCTTCCATGTTTGGGGTGGGGGCAGTACTGAGCCAAGTTGGAGCAGATGGCGGAGAACACCCCGTAGCTTACTTGAGCCGAAAGTTGTTGCCCCGGACATCCCCAAGCCGATCCGTTGGGATCAGACTGTGTATGCCGGCTTGGTTCTGGGGGAGCATTGTGGCAAACCTAGCCACTTCTGGACTATAACGTAAGAAAGGTTGTCTGTGACAGACCCTTCGGTCAGGACTGAAAGTGTTAACTTTATTTTCTAACCACAAGTGGCTGGCTCCAGCTACAATCTAATTAATGCTTAGCATTCTATTGTTTGATCACCCCCAGAGAGAAACGCCTAAGTGATAAGGAGAGTCAAGAGTGTCCTGTGGTTGAAGTGTTTAAGTAATATAATCCTATTGTATCATGTCAAGGGCGCTTCTCCCTTTTATCTAATGTACAACATTCTTTCCACCCCCATCTGGGGGGGGGGGGGGGTCAAAAACCTGTATAAATCTGTATGCTGCCTTCAAATAAAGTGTTATTCTGTTTAAAACCTGAAAACTGGCTGGGTTGTGAACTGCTGATTCCCTATGCAGGACATTGTTCCCTGGTGTTAACCCTTGGTATCCGGTTGGTACCGTTACAGCTATATACTATTTACCTTACATGTATTAGTACCTGTTATATATTATTTACCTTACATGTATTAGTACCTGTTATATATTATTTACCTTACATGTATTAGTACCTATTAATTATAACATGTATTAGTACCTATTAGCTACATACTATTTACCTGACATGTATTAGTACCTATTATATATTATTTACCTTACATGTATTAGCACCTATTATATATTATTTACCTTACATGTATTAGTACCTGTTATATATTATTTACCTTACATGTATTAGCACCTATTATATACTATTTACCTTACATGTATTAGTACCTGTTATATATTATTTACCTTACATGTATTAGTACCTATTATATATTATTTACCTTACATGTATTAGTACCTATTATATATTATTTACCTTACATGTATTAGTACCTGTTATATATTATTTACCTTACATGTATTAGTACCTATTAGCTACATACTATTTACCTTACATGTATTAGTACCTGTTATATATTATTTACCTTACATGTATTAGTACCTGTTATATATTATTTACCTTACATATATTAATACCTGTTATATATGATTTACCTTACATGTATTAATACCTATTAGTTATATACTATTTACCTTACATGTATTAGTACCTGTTATATATTATTTACCTTACATGTATTAGTACCTATTCGTTACATACTATTTACCTTACATGTATTAGTACCTGTTATATATTATTTACATTACATGTATTAGTACCTGTTATATATTATTTACCTTACATGTATTAGTACCTATTCGTTACATACTATTTACCTTACATGTATTAGTACCTATTAGCTATATACTATTTACCTTACATGTATTAGTACCTATTAGCTATATACTATTTACCTTACATGTATTAGTACCTGTTATATATTATTTACCTTACATGTATTAGTACCTGTTATATATTATTTACCTTACATGTATTAGTACCTATTTGTTACATACTATTTACCTTACATGTATTAGTACCTATTAATTATATACTATTTACCTTACATGTATTAGTACCTATTAATTATATACTATTTACCTTACATGTATTAGTACCTATAAAACACTGTACCCAAAAAATTTCTTTCGTGATTCAGATTGAGCATGACATTTTAAGCAACTTTCTAATTTACTCCTATTATCAAATTTTCTTCATTCTCTTGGTATCTTTATTTGAAATGCAAGAATGTAAGTTTAGATGCTGGCCCATTTTTGGTGAACAACCTGGGTTGTCCTTGCTGATTGGGGGATAAATTCCTCCACCAATAAAAAAGTGCTGTCCAGAGTACTAAAACCAAAAAAAAGCTTAGATGCCTTCTTTTTCAAATAATGATAGCAAGAGAACAAAGAAAAATTGATAATAGGAGTAAATTAGAAAGTTGCTTAAAATTGCATGCTCTTTCTGAATTACAAAAGAAAAAATTTGAGTTCAGTGTCCCTTTAATTATATACTATTTACCTTACATGTATTAGCACCTATTGATTATATACTATTTACCTTACATATATTAATACCCGTTATATATTATTTACCTTACATGTATTAGTACCTATTCGTTACATACTATTTTCCTTACATGTATAAGTACCTATTAATTATATATTATTTACCTTACATGTATTAGTACCTATTGATTATATACTATTTACCTTACATATATTAATACCCGTTATATATTATTTACCTTACATGTATTAGTACCTGTTATATATTATTTACCTAACATATATTATCATTCGACCGAAGGGAAATGGAGAAAAGGAGTAACACATGGTGTAGAGGTGCCTGAGTTTCAGTAAAAAAAACTGTCTTAAAATAAAGGGCGGGACCGTGGAATTACCATATCCGTAAAGAAAGAAATGTATCAGGTAAGCATAAATTTAGTTTTCTTTCCTAAGATATGGTGAGTCCATGGCATCCTCAATTACTGTTGGGAACCAATACCCAAGCTAAAGGACACGGAGGACTAGGGAGGGACTAGACAAGTAGACCTAAACAGAAGGCACCACTGCTTGAAGAACCTTTCTCTCAAAAGAAGCCTCAGCCGAGGCAAAAGTATCAAATTTATCAAATTTGGAAAAAGTATGCAGAAAGCACCAAGTTGCAGCCTTGCAAATCTGTTGCAAAGAAGCTTCATTTTTGAAAGTCCATGAAGAAAAGACAGCCCTAGTGAAATGAGCTGCGATTCTCTCAGGAGGCTTCTGTCCAGCAGCCTCATACGCCAAACGAATTATACTTCTCAACCAAAGAGAACGAGAAATACCAGTAGCTTTCTGACCTTTTTTTCCCAGAAAAACAAACAAACAATGAAGAAGACTGGTGAAAATCCTTAGTCGTCTGCAAATAGAATTTAAGAGCACGCACAACATCCAGGTTGTGCAACAAACGTTCCTTATGAGAAGAAGGATTAGGACAGAGAGAAGGAACAACAATTTCCTGATTAATATTTCTATCCGAAACAACCTTAGGAAGGAAACCAAACTTAGTACGAAGAACTGCCTTATCTGCATGGAAAATTAGATAAGGTGAATCGCACTGCAAAGCTGAGAGTTACGAGACTCTCCGAGCAGAAGAGATAGCAGTAAGAAACAAAACATTCTAAGATAACAACTTAATATCTGGAATGTAGTGGCTCAAACAGAGCCTGCTGCAAAACTTTAAGAACAAGGTTAAGGCTCCAAGGCGGAGCAACAGACTTAAACACAGGCCTGATTCTGACCAAGGCCTGACAAAAAGATTGCACATCTAGCACGTCCAGCAGACGCTTGTGCAGCAAAATAGATAGAGCAGAAATCTGACCTTTGAGAGTACTTACAGACAAACCCTTCTCCAGACCTTCCTGGAGAAAGGACAAAATCCTTGGAATCCTGACCCTACTCCAACAGTAGCCCTTGGATTCACACCAATAAAGATATTTACGCCATATCTTATGGTAAATCTCTTTAGTAACAGGCTTACAAGCTTGAATCATGGACTCAATGGCCGACTCAGAAAAGCCGCACTTAGAAGCGTTCAATCTTCAAGCAGTCAGCTTCAGAGAAACGAGATTTGGGTGAAGGAAGGGACCCTGAAGTAGAAGGTCCTTCCTTAGAGGAAGTCTCCAAGGAGTGAGAGATGACATCTCCACTAAGTCTGCATACCAGATCCTGTGAGGCCACACAGGAGCTATTAGAATCACTGATGCTCTCTTCTGCTTGATACGAGCAATGACTCATGGAAGGAGAGCAAACGGAAGTTCCAAGGAACTGCCAGAGCATCTATCAGGAAGGCCTGAGGATTCCTTGACCTTGAACCGTACTTTGGAAGCTTGGAGTTCTGTCGAGACGCAATCAGATCAAACTCCAGATCCCCCCATTTGATGGTTAACCTGGAGAACACCCCCAGATAGAGTTTCCACTCCCCTGGATGAAAAGTCTGTCTGTTCAGAAAATCCGATTCCCAGTTGTCCACTCCTGGAATTCTGGATGGCAGATAGACAGCAATTGTGAGCTTCCGCCCACTGAATGATCCGAGCCACCTCCTTCATGGAAAAGGAACTCTGAGTCCCTCCCTGGTGGCTGATGTAAGCCACTGAGGTTATGTTGTCTGAATGGAACCTGATAAACCGGGCTAAGGCCAGCTGAGGCCAAGCCATCAAGGCATTGAAGATCGCTCTCAACTCCAATATGTTTATGGGGAGAGCAAAGTCCCTGCGCCTTCAACGAGTCCCAGACTCCGCCCCAGCCCATCAGGCAGTCACAATCACCCAGGAAGGTCTCCGAAAGCATGTCCCCTGAGACAGATGTTCCTGAGACAGCCACCACGGGAGAGAGTGTCTTGTCGACTGATCTAGAACTATCTTCTGAGACAGATCTGTATAATCCCCATTCCATTGACTAAGCATGCATAACTGCAGAGCTCTCAAATGAAATCGAGCAAGGGGACGATGTCCATGGAAGCAACCATCAGACCAAT
The DNA here is from genome assembly GCF_027579735.1 of Bombina bombina. Lineage (NCBI taxonomy): Eukaryota > Metazoa > Chordata > Amphibia > Anura > Bombinatoridae > Bombina > Bombina bombina. Next base: position 19,268,726 of record NC_069500.1, read on the forward strand.
TACCTTAATACATTGGGCCACTGATGGCCGAACAGCAGACTGTAGAGAGAGGCAAGAGGAAAGAATCTTGTTTCTTCTGATTTCAATCAAAAATATTTTCATTGATAGGGAGTAAGCCTCCAGCTTCTTGTCCATTGGGTCCTTGAAAGAGCAGCTATCCTCAAAAGGAAAAGTAGTTCTCCTAGCCAGAGTAGAAATCGCCCCTTCCACCTTAGGCACCATCTGCCACGACTTCTTAATGTAGTCAGTCACAGGAAACATTTTTTTTTAAACCGGAGACGGGGAAAAAGGAATCCCAGGTCTCTCCCATTCCCTGCAATAATCTCCGTAGCACGGTCTGGCACAGGAAACACCTCCACAGAGGAGGGAACATCAAAGTATATATTTAATTTACTAGATTTCTTACGGTTAACAACGACAGGAATATCAGAGTTGTCCAGGGTAGCCAAAACCTCCTTAAACAAAACACAGTGTTCAAGCTTAAATCTGAAGGATACAACTTCAGCATCAGAAGGAGTTATACTATCTGAATCTGAGATTTCACCCTCAGAGGCTACCGACGTATCTTCCTCTTCAGACTTATTAGAAAGAGCAACTTGGTTAGCCGGGACTGGATCAGAAACCTCACTATCTGATTCTCTAATTTTCCTCTTGCGTCTTCCCTTTAGCAAGGGAACGGCAGCTAATGCCTCAGATACGGCCGAGGATACCTGGGCAGCAATTTCTGCTTGCAAATAGACTCCTCCAGGAGATTGCGAGGAACTGCATGTGACAACGTTAAGGCTTGGGACGTTTGAGGAGAAAGCTGCGGGATTGCCTGAACAGCATCAACCAGAGAGAGTGGTGGTTCAGCAACAAAAAGTCTATCTTTATACATTAATGTCCTCTCAATACAAGAAGAACAAAAGGGCAAAGGAGGTTCAACTTCGCTATCTAGACAAAGCTTGCATTCAACAGAAGGCACAAACTCTTGGTCCATATTGCAATTAAAATTTACAGAACAAACAACAACAAAAGAAAAAAAAAATCTTTTTAATGCTGTTCCTTTAATAATATTAGTTCCCAAAGTAACCAAAGAATGTCAACAGGAATAGTTAAAGGATTGCAAAAAAAAACAATAATTTAACTTTTAATTGTATTTTCCCCTTCTCCAATTTATTTCAAATGCCAATACCTCAATTTAAACAGAGGATTTAGACAGAGACAAAAACACCTCTACACCCGAGGTGCCTACCTGTCCCCTCTGCTCTCCAGAAAAGAATTGTGACTCTGTCCTCTGATCGCAGTAGCACTGGATGATCTCTGCAGAGAAAACTATGTGATCCTATATAAGCAGCGCCACAAAAGGGAAACCACGCGCTTTTAGAAGGAAATACCGCCTCAGGAAAAGGATCCGCCTCTCTTCTTATGTCAGGGGCGGTCCCAGCGGCCATTAGAGAAAATATTGATTGGAAAATTTGTTCCGTTCCTACAAGTCAGATAAATCACCCGTTTTCCCAAACAGATTCACAGTGAACAAAATAAAACCTACTGAGCCATCAGTGATTCTAACACTCTTATACTGAATCACTTCCCTAATGTCACAGCCCACAGTGCCTGCTCCCTGCCTTATGAGTCCTGTTTGTTTATTCAGGAACGTAGCCCCAGATAAAGTGCAGTTTACTCTGCTTTAGTGCCAGTGTTCTTTTCCCAAAAAACAAAAATGGCACTTACCTGCACCTGGCTGTCCGGCAGGAGGACAGCTCACCCGATATGAAAGGAAGCCACTCCTCACAGAGACCTGTGAAAACAAGAAAGGACAGAGTAAACCTACTCTGGCTTTCTATACAAGGGCCGCAACCTGTTAGGAAATCACAGTGAGGCCCCACCTCACAAGTTCCTAACTGCTTGAAAGAGACTAACGTGGAGTACAGCTACACCCAATCTTGAGAGGAAAGATTAGAGCAACCCTACTCTGGCTTTCAAAATAATAAAATCTTGATTGAAGAAAAATCTTCTTCAGACACCAAGGCAAAGAGAATGACTGGGGTTTGTGGGAAGGGGAGTGATAATTAACAGCTTGGCTGTGGTGCTCTCTGCCTCTTCCTGCTGGCCAGGAGTGATATTCCCAACAGTAATTGAGGCCACTGTGGACTCAACATACCTTAGGAAAGAGTTAGTTATATACTATTTACCCTACATATATTAGTACCTATTAGTTATATACTATTCCTTACATAAAATAGTACCTATTAGTTATATACTATTTACCTTATATATATTAGTGCCTATTAGTTATATACTATTTACCTTACATGTATTGGGATAGATGTGCCTGTGCTCAGGATCAGATGCGCCTTTATGTTATGTCTCTGCTTATGCTGTGACATTTGCTGCTGCTGAGTGCGGCTTACACCTTCCTATACTACTCTTTCACGTGGTGGCCAGAACATTGTTTGTCCCTGACAGAGATACTGACAAATGGTGAGATCTCCAGTAGCAGACGGACATTAATCATCTTGTCAGTAGCAAGAAAGGACTTAGCCCTGAGGCTCTCAGTGAATTCCGAGCTAAGCAATTTATCCATAGGCAGAATGTCACCACCTACAGGTCAACAGACCACTACTGCTGCACACACTTAATGCCACAAATGACTTCCCATAAAAAAACATCTGACACCTCTGCAGCCGTTTGCCATGATCCGCAAATGGCTCTGACGTCAAGCCTAGAGTATTAGAAATGCTTTTACCCTGGCTGATGTTCTTGTAGAAATCTTTTGGTTACTGTCAAACTAACTCACGTTACCAATAAAGCAGTGCATAGAATGTTTTCACATCAAGTAACTCATGTTGTCAGCACAGTTTACAAAGTTTTGCAAATCAAGAGCAGTTCATGGATGTGCCACTTAAAAACCCTTGTGGAATCCATGTTGTTAATTTTTGCTGTGGCCTATTTGTGACATTACACAGTACAGTTACACACATAATAACACTGACTAATAAATATACATTACACAGTACAGTTACACTTATAATAACACTATCTAATAAATATACATTAAACAGTACAGTTACACACATTATAACACTATCTAATAAATACATTACACAGTACAGTTACACTCATAACACCATCTAATAAATATACATTACACAGTACAGTTACACACATAATAACACTGACTAATAAATATACATAACACAGTACAGTTACACTCATAACAACACCATCTAATAAATATATATTACACAGTAGTTACACTTATAACAACACCATCTAATAAATATACATTACACAGTACAGTTACACTCATAAAACCATCTAATAAATATATATTACACAGTAGTTAAACTCATAACATCATCTAATAAATATACATTACACAGTACAGTTACACTAATAACAACACCATCTAATAAATATATATTACACAGTAGTTACACTCATAACAACACCATCTAATAAATATACATTACACAGTACAGTTACACACATAATAACACTGACTAATAAATATACATTACACAGTACAGTTACACTCATAAAAACACCATCTAATAAAAATACATTACACAGTACAGTTACACTCATAATAACACTGTCTAATAAATATACATTACACAGAATAGTTACACTCATATTAACACTATCTAATAAATATACTTTACACAGTACAGTTACACTCATATTAACACTATCTAATAAATATACATTAGACAGTAAAGTTCCACTCATATTAACACTGTCTAATAAATATACATTACACAGTACAGTTACACTCATATTAACACTAATAAAAATACATTACACAGTATAGTTACACTCATATTAACACTATCTAATAAAAATACATTGCACAGTATAGTTGCACTCATATTAACACTGTCTAATAAATATACATTACACAGTACAGTTACACTCATATTAACACTGTCTAATAAATATACATTACATAGTACAGTTACACTCATATTAACACTGTCTAATAAATATACATTACACAGAATAGTTACACTCATATTAACACTATCTAATAAATATACTTTACACAGTACAGTTACACTCATATTAACACTATCTAATAAATATACATTAGACAGTAAAGTTACACTCATATTAACACTGTCTAATAAATATACATTACACAGTACAGTTACACTCATATTAACACTGTCTAATACATATACATTACACAGTACAGTTACACTCATATTAACACTATCTAATAAAAATACATTGCACAGTATAGTTGCACTCATATTAACACTGTCTAATAAATATACATTACACAGTACAGTTAAACTCACATTAACACTGTCTAATAAATATACATTACACAGTACAGTTACACTCATATTAACACTGTCTAATAAATATACATTACATAGTACAGTTTCACTCATATTAACACTGTCTAATACATATACATTACATAGTACAGTTACACTCATTAACACTGTCTAATAAATATACATTACACAGTACAGTGACACACATAATAACACTATCTAATAAAATACATTACATAGTACAGTTACACTCATATTAACACTGTCTTATAAATATACATTACACAGTACAGTTACGCTCATATTAACACTGTCTAATAAATATACATTACACAGTACAGTTACACTCATATTAACACTGTCTAATAAATATACATTACACAGTACAGTTACACTCATATTAACACTATCTAATAAATATACATTACACAGTACAGTTACGCTCATATTAACACTGTCTAATAAATATACATTACACAGTACAGTTACACTCATATTAACACTGTCTAATAAATATACATTACACAGTACAGTTACACTCATATTAACACTGTCTAATAAATATACATTACACAGTACAGTTACACTCATAAAAACACCATCTAATAAAAATACATTACACAGTACAGTTACACTCATAATAACACTGTCTAATAAATATACATTACACAGAATAGTTACACTCATATTAACACTATCTAATAAATATACTTTACACAGTACAGTTACACTCATATTAACACTATCTAATAAATATACATTAGACAGTAAAGTTCCACTCATATTAACACTGTCTAATAAATATACATTACACAGTACAGTTACACTCATATTAACACTAATAAAAATACATTACACAGTATAGTTACACTCATATTAACACTATCTAATAAAAATACATTGCACAGTATAGTTGCACTCATATTAACACTGTCTAATAAATATACATTACACAGTACAGTTACACTCATATTAACACTATCTAATAAAACATAATTTATGCTTACCTGATAAATTCCTTTCTCCTGTAGTGTAGTCAGTCCACGGGTCATCCATTACTTATGGAATATATCTCTTCCTAACAGGAAACTGCAAGAGAATTACCCAGCAGAGCTGCTAAATAGCTCCTCCCCTCACATATCATATTCAGTCATTCGACCAAAGCAGACGAGAAAGGAGGAACCGCAGGGTACAGTGGTGACTGGAGTTTAATTAAAATTTAGACCTGCCGTAAAAACAGGGCGGGCCGTGGACTGACTACACTACAGGAGAAAGGAATTTATCAGGTAAGCATAAATTATGTTTTCTCCTGTTAAGTGTAGTCAGTCCACGGGTCATCCATTACTTATGGAATACCAATACCAAAGCTGTACACGGATGAAGGGAGGGACAAGGCAGGAACATTAAACAGAAGGAACCACTGCCTGAAGTACCTTTCTCCCAAAAATAGCCTCCGAGGAAGCAAAAGTGTCAAATTTGTAAAATTTTGAAAAAGTGTGAAGCGAAGACCAAGTCGCAGCCTTGCAAATCTGTTCAACAGAGGCCTCATTTTTAAAGGCCCAGGTGGAAGCCACAGCTCTAGTAGAATGAGCTGTAATCCTTTCAGGAGGCTGCTGTCCAGCAGTCTCATAGGCTAAGCGTATTATGCTACGAAGCCAAAAGGAGAGAGGGATAGCCGAAGCCTTTGGACCTCTTCTCTGTCCAGAGTAAACGACAAACAGGGAAGAAGTTTGACGAAAATCTTTAGTTGCCTGCAAATAGAATTTCAGGGCACGGACTACGTCCAGATTATGCAAAAGTCGTTCCTTCTTTGAAGAAGGGTTAGGACACAGAGATGGAACAACAATCTCTTGATTGATATTCCTGTTAGTAACTACCTTAGGTAAGAACCCAGGTTTAGTACGCAGGACTACCTTGTCTGAATGAAAAATCAGATAAGGAGAATCACAATGTAAGGCAGATAACTCAGAGACTCTTCGAGCCGAGGAAATAGCCATCAAAAACAAAACCTTCCAGGATAACAGCTTGATATCAATGGAATGAAGGGGTTCAAATGGAACGCCTTGAAGAACATTAAGAACTAAGTTTAAGCTCCACGGCGGAGCAACAGACTTAAACACAGGCTTAATCCTAGTTAAAGCCTGACAGAAAGCCTGAACGTCTGGAACTTCAGCCAGACGTTTGTGTAGAAGAATAGACAGAGCAGAAATCTGTCCCTTTAACGAACTAGCAGATAAGCCCTTTTCTAAACCCTCTTGTAGAAAGGACAATATCCTAGGAATCCTAACCTTACTCCATGAGTAACTCTTGGATTCGCACCAATGTAAATATTTACGCCATATCTTATAGTAAATTTTTCTGGTAACAGGCTTCCTAGCCTGTATTAAGGTATCAATAACCGACTCCGAGAAGCCACGCTTTGATAGAATCAAGCGTTCAATCTCCATGCAGTCAGCCTCAGAGAAATTAGATTTGGATGGTTGAAAGGACCCTGAATTAGAAGGTCCTGTCTCAGAGGCAGAGACCACGGTGGACAGGACGACATGTCCACTAGGTCTGCATACCAGGTCCTGCGTGGCCACGCAGGCGCTATCAGAATCACTGAAGCTCTCTCCTGTTTGATCTTGGCAATCAAACGAGGAAGCATCGGGAATGGTGGAAACACATAAGCCATGTTGAAGACCCAAGGGGCTGTCAGAGCATCTATCAGCACCGCTCCCGGGTCCCTGGACCTGGATCCGTAACAAGGAAGCTTGGCGTTCTGACGAGACGCCATGAGATCCAGATCTGGTTTGCCCCAACGATGAATCAGTTGAGCAAAGACCTCCGGATGAAGCTCCCACTCCCCCGGATGAAAAGTCTGGCGAGTTAGAAAATCCGCCTCCCAGTTCTCCACGCCTGGGATATAGATCGCTGACAGGTGGCAAGAGTGAAACTCTGCCCAGCGAATTATCTTTGAGACTTCCAACATTGCTAGGGAACTTCTGGTTCCCCCTTGATGGTTGATGTAAGCCACAGTCGTGATGTTGTCCGACTGAAATCTGATGAACCTCAGAGTTGCTAACTGAGGCCAAGCTAGGAGAGCATTGAATATTGCTCTTAACTCCAGAATATTTATTGGGAGGAGTTTCTCCTCCTGAGTCCATAATCCCTGAGCTTTCAGGGAATTCCAGACTGCTCCCCAGCCTAGAAGGCTGGCGTCTGTTGTTACAATCGTCCAATCTGGCCTGCGAAAGGTCATCCCCTTGGACAGATGTGGCCGAGAAAACCACCATAGAAGAGAATCTCTGGTCTCTTGATCCAGATTTAGTAGGGGGGACAAATCTGAGTAATCCCCGTTCCACTGCACAATTGCAGCGGTCTGAGATGCAGGCGCGCAAATGGTACTATGTCCATTGCCGCTACCATTAAGCCGATTACTTCCATGCACTGAGCTACTGACGGGTGTGGAATGGAGTGAAGGACACGGGAAGCATTTAGAAGTTTTAATAACCTGGCCTCTGTCAGGTAAATTTTCATCTCTACAGAATCTATAAGAGTCCCTAGTAAGGGAACTCTTGTAAGTGGTAATAGAGAACTCTTTTCCACGTTCACCTTCCACCCATGCGACCTCAGAAATGCCAGAACTATCTCTGTATGAGACTTGGCAGTTTGAAAACTTGACGCTTGTATCAGAATGTCGTCTAGGTACGGAGTCACCGCTATGTCTCGCGGTCTTAGTACCGCCAGAAGTGAGCCTAGAATTTTTGTAAAGATTCTTGGAGCCGTAGCTAATCCGAAGGGAAGAGCTACAAACTGGTAATGCCTGTCTAGGAAGGCAAATCTCAGATACCGGTAATGATCCTTGTGAATCGGTATGTGAAGGTAGGCATCCTTTAGGTCCACTGTGGTCATGTACTGACCCTCTTGGATCATGGGAAGGATGGTTCGAATATTTTCCATTTTGAATGATGGAACTCTTAGAAATTTGTTTAGGATTTTTAAGTCCAAGATTGGCCTGAAGGTTCCCTCTTTCTTGGGAACCACAAATAGGTTTGAATAGAATCCCTGCCCGTGTTCCGTCCGCGGAACTGGGTGGATTACCCCCATTAGTAAGAGGTCTTGTACACAGCGTAGAAACGCCTCTTTCTTTATTTGGTTTGCTGATAACCTTGAAAGATGAAATCTCCCCCGTGGAGGAGAAGTTTTGAAGTCCAGGAGATATCCCTGAGATATGATCTCCAACGCCCAGGGATCCTGGACATCTCTTGCCCAAGCCTGGGCGAAGAGAGAAAGTCTGCCCCCCACTAGATCCGTTTCCGGATAGGGGGCCCTCTCTTCATGCTGTCTTGGGGGCAGCAGCAGGTTTCTTGGCCTGCTTGCCCCTGTTCCAGGACTGGTTAACTTTCCAGCCCTGCCTGTAACGAGCAACAGCTCCTTCCTGTTTTGGAGCGGAGGAAGTTGATGCTGCTCCTGCCTTGAAGTTACGAAAGGCACGAAAATTAGACTGTTTGGCCTTTGATTTGGCCCTGTCCTGAGGTAGAGCATGGCCCTTACCTCCCGTAATGTCAGCAATAATTTCTTTCAAGCCGGGCCCTAATAATGTCTGCCCTTTGAAAGGAATATTAAGCAATTTAGATTTAGAAGTCACGTCAGCTGACCAGGATTTAAGCCATAGCGCTCTGCGCGCTTGGATGGCGAATCCGGAGTTCTTAGCCGTAAGTTTGGTTAAATGCACAACGGCATCAGAAACAAATGCGTTAGCTAGCTTAAGAGTTTTAAGCTTGTTGATTATTTCATCCAATGGAGCTGAGCGAATGGCCTCTTCCAGAGACTCAAACCAGAATGCTGCCGCAGCAGTGACAGGCGTAATGCATGCGAGGGGCTGTAAAATAAAACCTTGTTGAACAAACATTTTCTTAAGGTAACCCTCTAATTTTTTATCCATTGGATCTGAAAAGGCACAACTATCCTCCACCGGGATAGTGGTACGCTTAGCTAAAGTAGAAACTGCTCCCTCCACCTTAGGGACCGTCTGCCATAAGTCTCGTGTGGTGGCGTCAATAGGAAACATTTTCCTAAATATGGGAGGAGGGGTAAAAGGCACACCCGGTCTATCCCACTCCTTGCTAATAATCTCTGTAAGCCTTTTTGGTATAGGAAATACGTCAGTACACACCGGTACCGCATAGTATCTATCCAACCTACATAATTTCTCTGGAATTGCAACCGTGTTATAATCATTCAGAGCCGCTAATACCTCCCCTAGCAATATGCGGAGGTTCTCTAGCTTAAATTTAAAATTGGAAATCTCTGAATCCAGTCTCCCTGGATCAGATCCGTCACCCACAGAATGAAGCTCTCCGTCCTCACGTTCTGCAAACTGTGACGCAGTATCTGACATGGCTCTCATCTCATCCGCGCGCTCTGTCCTTAACCCAGAGCTATCGCGCTTGCCTCTTAATTCTGGCAACTTAGATAATACTTCTGTCATAACAGTAGCCATGTCTTGCAAAGTGATTTGTAAGGGCCTCCCTGATGTACTTGGCGCCACAAAATCACGCACCTCCTGAGCGGGAGGCGAAGGTACTGACACGTGAGGAGAGTTAGTCGGCATAACTTCCCCCTCGTTGTCTGGTGATAATTTCTTTACATGTAAAGATTGACTTTTATTTAAAGTAGCATCAATGCAATTAGTACACAAATTTCTATTGGGCTCCACATTGGCCTTTAAACATAGTGAACAAAGAGATTCATCAGAGTCAGACATGTTTAAACAAACTAGCAATGAGACTAGCAAACTTGGAAATACTTTTCAAAATGAATTTACAAGCAATATAAAAAACGTTACTGTGCCTTTAAGAAGCACAGAAAAACTGACACAGTTGAAATAACAATGACCAAAATAGTTATAGCAACCAAATTTTCACAGTAAATGTATTAAGTTAGCAAAGGATTGCACCCACCAGCAAATGGATGATTAACCCCTTAGTACCCAAAAACGGATAACAATTATATAATTAACGTTTTTCTCACAGTCAAATACACTGTCACAGGACCTCCCTCAAAATGGATTTTGAAGACCCCTGAGCTCTCTAGAGACGATCTGGATCATGGAGGATGAAGTAGACAGATTGTGACTGAATTTTTACTGCGCAGAAAAGCGCTAAAATAGGCCCCTCCCACTCATATTACAACAGTGGGGAAGCTCAGAAACTGTTTCTATGCAGAAAACAAAAATGGCCATGTGGTAAAAATCATGCCCTAATAAGTTTTATCACCAAGTACCTCACAAAAACGATTAACAAGCCAGTAAACGTTTTAAACATACATTTGAAAGTTATGTATTAATATTAATAAGCCTGCTACCAGTCGCTTTTACTGCAGTTAAGGCTCATACATTATTTCAGTATTAACAGTATTTTCAGAGTCAATTCCATTCCTTAGAAAAATACATTCAGTGTACACACACTCATCAGCCTAATACCAGTCGCTATCACTGCATTTAAGGCTGAACTTACATTACATTGGTATCAGCAGTATTTTCTCAGTCAATTCCATTCCTCAGAAAATAAATAACTGTACATACCTCATTTGTTGCAGGGGGGCCCTGCATGCTATTCCCCTTCTCTGAAGTTACCTCACTTCTCAGATGAGAAACAGCCAGTGGATCTTAGTTACGTCTGCTAAGACCATAGAAAAACCCCAGGCAGATTCTTCTTCTAATGCTGCCTGAGAATAAACAGCACACTCCGGTGCCATTCAAAATAACAAACTTTTGATTGTAGAAATAAACTAAGTTAAAAAACACCACAGATCTCTCACAGCTTCCTTTTAGTTAGGCTGCAAGAGAATGACTGAATATGATATGTGAGGGGAGGAGCTATATAGCAGCTCTGCTGGGTAATTCTCTTGCAGTTTCCTGTTAGGAAGAGATATA